>NW_020173198.1:11673766-11707394 GCF_003031525.2 Neophocaena asiaeorientalis asiaeorientalis | reverse complement strand
AAAAAAAAGTGTAAACCTGGTATAAACAGTTTAAAAAAAAAAAAAAGACGGAGGAGCATAAAAGCTGGAGGCTGCAGTGGTCAGGGAAAGCTTTATGAAAAAGGCGGGATATTTACATGGTAAAGGGCCTGAACCTTGGGAAGGAGCCTTCCAAGCAAAGAGGAATGATCTGAGTGCAAGTATAGAGCCAACAATGCCTATTTATTACATGGTGAGGAAAAAAGGCTCGAATAAAGAATGTGGTTAGTTTTTAAGAAAAGTGGAAGACAGATTTGAGTAGAGCCAATGTCTAGAGGAACATGAAGTTGGGACGACTTTAATCTTGATGCAGTGGATGTTTCAGAGGGCCACAGTGACATGGTAAAATCAAAATGCATGAAAGAACAGTTTGACACCAGTATTGGAGGGGAGTCTGGACATAGGAAAACCAGTTAGAAACTCTGCGATAAAGTAGATGCAAGAAGTTGAAAGGGCACTGATAATGGGAAGGCAGGAACAGGTGACAGATGTTTCAAAAGACAGTAAAAGGTCTTGGTGAGCGATAACTGTGAAGAAGGAACAGGTTTCCAAAGTTTGAGCCCAATCAGGAGGGACAGAAGGGGTTAAGTTCTGACGATTTCTGAGACTGAATTCATAGCAGGACATGCACAGCTAATTTTAATTATGTACTAGAGGAAATCTCTAGATAACAAATCCTCAGTACCCTTTTCTGGGAAACAGATAAAAATGCAAGGACTCTGTCCTTCATTTCGTTCACTTTTCAGGAAAAAGGAATATTTACAGTCAACTCGAGAAAAGGAACTTTAGAAAAAGATCCAAAATCTCATGACAGGGAAAAATGATACTCTGTGATCCATGCACTCAGTTTATGATTACATGATCTATAGAAGCTTTACTTCTGTTTTCCACACGTAGGCTGAGCACTCCTCCATGGAGAGCCCCTATTTTCTAGGAGTAGAAAAGGATTAAGACTTACTAAAAAGCGTCTCCTTAAGAAATATCTCCTCATACGCTAATAATTATCAATTCACTTTTTCCTTGTAAGATACAAATATCTTGAGGAAGATTAGACCTATTAGTCATTCAGGCCTTCCTGTGAAGTACTTAAATCGAAAACACCAGGGCACAGAGATGAAGGAAGAAAGAATTTTTGTAGCATGTTATTATTTTAAGAGCAAGCAGGCCTGAGAGAGCTGTTGACATTGGAAGGGACCCAGGGAAGGCCAGAGAACTGGACGAGTATCAAAGACAAACCACCGCTGCTCTACAGCTTCATCCAGGACCCGGGGAGGCGGCCCCCACCGTCACCACCACTGGGCACCAGTGAGGATAACGGCAACGATGGCTCCCGTGTAGGTGCCACTCTGAGTGCCTGAGCGTGTGCTCAGCGTCCTCCTCACAGTGACCCTCAGAGTTGTTGATGTTATCCCTGACCCCGTTCCCAGATGAGGAAACTTAACTGCAAATCCCATAAAAGGTGGTGTCTGTCCATGAAATAGTCTTTTCTGTAATGCAAGAAATTGTCTGTATGGGGCCAACTTTGTAGATGGGAAGAAAACATCTGAGGTGTGAGGTACCTGAACTCTGAAGTTCTTTGTGTTTCCGTGAAGGCTTCAGTCCCCCTCTCCTCCTCAGACATTCCTGCCACTGAAGTAACCAAGCCTCCTGCCCCAGGAAGGCATCATCCCAAAAGATCCAAGAACTAGGAGGAAGAAGGAGCCCTCATTTTTGTGTCTTATTGCACCAGCCAAAGAGGGAATGCCAGTTTTGTTTAATTTCCAGGTCCTAAAAATGGAGATGTTATTTTCTAACACGTTGTTTCTTTTTACCGAAATTCCATACAAGAAACTGAATGTGGCAGTTCTCTAGTGCCCGCAGCGGTGGAATTTTACTGATAACACAGCCCTTTGGTATCTTGGAAGAAGCAAGAGCCTGAAGACATGGGGCCTTAGTCCCAGAGTGGCCACACGCTGACGGAAAGGAAGGGTCCTGGAGGGTCTCTGGACCTCAGGATCCTCAGCTACACAGTGATCACATTCATCAGGCATCCATCCCCCTTTTTTCCCTCTGGTTGATTTGGGAAAAAAAATAGACCAACTTATTTCAGTTATTTTAAAAGTTGAATTCAACACTGTACTGTCAATCGTAGTAACAAGTAGAGTATTGTAGAATCTCAACCAAAAAGACAGCATGAATAGAATAATTAATTAAAATCATGCATTCTCAAGGAGAGCCTATCATTCGCAAAAGAGCAAAAGTTCCTTGGAGGGAATTTTACACTTTTTATTTAATAAAGAATAGACCTACATACATAGTATGTGGACAAAAGTGCAGTACATCTACGGTATTAAAATTTCATAGGGAGAGTGATTAGGGAAAAAATGTCTAAAAAGGCTTCTCGGGGGGACAATAATGAATATAAGGCTGAGAAACAATGATTAAAATGTTTTCGTAATTCTAAAATAAGATTTAAAAGTTGAATTTTTAGAAAGAATAGTGATACATTTGCAAATATTTGTCATTTCCTCCAAACTTCAAGAAACTTCATTTCGAATACTTCAAGTATTTAATTTCAGCAAAATGCAGTCAGGTTTAAAAAGACTCAAATGTATGTCAAGAATTAGCTGTTGACAAGGCCAGAACTGGCTTCAAACACAGGCTTCCTAAAACCCATTTGAGAAAGCTCATCCAGCCATGGACCTCGCCCCACAGGCACCATGACCTAGATCCCTATTTCAAAACATGGAATTCAGGGTCTCTTTGGCTTCAGTACCAAAGCTCACACTGACAGTAAAGCCTGAGGCTGCACTGGAATTGGCTGTACAGTATCAACCACCATGTGCACCTTTCTTTAATGAATATCAACCAGCCAGAAAAGGAAATGCCATTGTTGCCAGGAGTATTACAGTCGGAAGGGGTCGGGAGGACCTGGCTTTGACGTGGAAAGGAGTTTCGGGAAATTAGTGCAACAGATTCACCAATATTTCTTAAATAAGCTTTTAAAAATGTAGTGTATGGTAGAGAAGTCCATAAATCATAAGTGAAAATGGATGCCAGAGCAAGCACACTCCTGTAACCACCTAAATCAAGAAACGGAGCACTGTCCGTTCCATTACCACCACCTTGCATCCCCCGCAGTGACTGTCCTGACTCCTATCCCATAGGTCAGTTCCACTCAACATTATGTTTGTGAGATGCATCTTTCCTGATGCAGACAGCAGCAGTTAATTTTTATTGTTGTCTATTCTGTAATTCATACCTAATGAGGTTAAGCACTTGTTCACATATTTATCGACCATTTGGATATACTTTCTTGTGATATGCTTGTTCACGATTTTCCCAATTTCCCATTGGGCTTTTCTTTTTCTTACTAATTTGCAAGACTTCTGTGTGTATTCTAGATGAGGCTTTTGTCAGAAGTACGTATTACAAAATCTTCTCCTGGGGCTTGACTTTTCACCCTCTGAAAGATATCCTAAATTTAGTGAGTACTTTTTGTGTCCTATCTAAGAAATCTTTGCTTATCAAAGGCTATGAAGATATTATCCTAAGTTTTCTTCTCAAAGTTTGTTTTCCAATTCACATTTAGGTTTTGGGATGGTGTGAGGGTAGGGGTTGATCAGAAGCCCTGTTCTGCTCTGTGTGAATATCCCATTTAGCCTAATTAGCATTTATGAGAAGAACCACCACACTGCAGTGTCGCCTTTGTGATGACTGGAGGGTCCTTGTACTTGGGGGTCTGTTTCTGGATTCTCTAATCTCTCCCATTTGTCTGTTGTTCTGTCCTTGCATCAGCATCACCATAAATTTTGATATCTGGTGGTATGATGCTTCCAGCTTTGCTTTTTTACTTCAAAGTTGTCATGGCCGTTCTTGGTCCTTTGCATTTCCATATAAAGCTTTGAATCACCTTCTAAATTTCTACCAAACAAGCAAACAACACACACAACCTGCAGGGATTTTGACTGGGGTCTAATTTGACTGACGTCTCTACCATACTGAGTCTGCCAATCCACGACCAGGTATTTTTCTCTTCGTAAGTTAACAGATTGTTGGCAGGAGCTATGTCAATCCCAGAAATTATGTTATTAGAAACTCTAACTTTCTTTTTCCTTTGAAGGCCACTCAATGACAAGAATAACAACAGTGGGAATCCAGCTTTGAACAACACCACATCTAACGCACCAAGACAGAATACATCTGCTCCTATGAGAAAGCCAGGGCCTCTGCCTTCTAGCTTGGATGACTTAAAGGTGATCGTTGCAAGTGGGGTTTCTTCACCCATAAGTACCACAAAAATGGAAATGATTTGCCAGATTTGCCTAGCAGGTGTAGGTAGTTCCTAATAGATATTCACCTTTACCACCAATAGGATAACCTTTATTAGAGGTCCTTTCTTTCTGCGTCCATTAAGTTTCCTTTAAAATGACCAGGAATAAATCTCCACTTATTGAGCAAATGCCATGTGCAAGCACCACACCACTCCTAACTCCAGAAGCAGATTTTTTTCTTCCCTATTCGTTGCCAAGTTTGGGAGAAGCAGGAAAATGTAACAGTTAAGAACACGATCTCCAGGGCCATCCTTCCTGGGCTCTACCCCCGCTCAGCCTTCTGTTATCTGCGGTAGCTTGCACTAGCGATGCACCCTCTCCCCATCTGTAAAACGGGAATCATAATACCTGGACCTCATGTGAAGAGTAACTGAAAGAGTAAAGCACTTCTGGCAGTGTCTGGCACATGGTAATTGCTCAATAAATGTAACTGTTAGCATCATCATTTCTGGTAATAAATCTTTTGATATAGTAAAGGAATTACCCTCTAATAACCCTTGCTTTATCACTGGCCTTTCGAGTCCTTTAGGTCTACAGCTCTGTGTGTTTTTGTGTGTTAAAAAAAAAGAAAAAGGAACTGTCCCACTTTCATGTATGTAGTAATACGGAGATGTCTGACAGATATAGGCACCTTTTCCATCTCAAAAGTGCACTGAAGTTTTGTGAGAAGGTCATAATACGAAAAAAGAGATCTTATTTGTTTGTACTTCAGGTGTCGGAGCTGAAGACAGAACTGAAGTTAAGGGGTCTTCCGGTGTCAGGCACCAAACTGGACCTCATTGAACGCCTGAAACCCTACCAGGAAATGAACAGCGGTGGTGCTGCTACCGGTGGCATCGTGGCCCTGTCCACGTCTGCCATCGTCCCCAGTAACCCGGAAGTTACCATGGCCCTGCCAGTGACAACACTGCAGAACTCTGTGACCAGCTCAGGCTCCACTTTCAAGGGAGAGCTGCCATCCGCTGGATCCAGCAGCACAGCCCACGTGGACAGTGTTAGCTCCCCGCTGCCCATCTCACCCGCACCCTCTGAACAGTCCAGTCTCAGCGCCGAGGACGCGAGCGTGGCGGACACGTTCACCGAGATCATGACCATGATGTCCCCGTCGCAGTTCCTGTGCTCGTCGCCTCTGCGAGCCACGAGTACGGAGGACAGCCTCAGCCCCACCAGCAGCACGCTGTCCACCCTGGAGCTCGACGCGGCCGAGAAGGACCGCAAGCTCCAGGAGAAAGAGAAGCAGATCGAAGAGCTGAAGCGGAAACTGGAACAAGAGCAGAAGCTCGTGGAAGTTCTGAAGATGCAGCTGGAGGTGGAGAAACGAGGGCAGCAGCAGCGGCCACTGGAGCCCCCGCCCAGCACCCCGGCCCCTCCAGTCCCCAAGTCAGACCAGGCTCGGGGCGGCACCGCTCCCGCCGCCAAGGACGAGGCCCTGGTCCCCGACGGCCCCAGCCTAGTGGCCGGCCAGACCCTCGTTGCCAAAAAGGCCATAGTGATCAAGCAAGAGGTCCCCGTGGCCCCGGCCGAGCCACCAAGCCTCGTCCCGCAGTTTTACGTGAGTTCCCAGGGCCAGCCACCTGCCGGGGTGGCTCAGCCACAGGCTTTACTGACCACGCACACCACGCAGCTGCTGCTCCCCGTGTCCATCCAGGGCTCCGGTGTCACCTCAGTGCAGCTCCCAGTAGGCAGCCTCAAACTCCAGGTGTGAAGTGTGTCTTCTAACTCCTTTGCCTTACCGTTTGCATGGACCAGGAATTGCTTATGGAGATTTCAGAGCTGAGCTGCTTCATAAGTGCAGCCAAGTCAGGCTTCACGGTTGCAGGAAACGTGTGCACGTGTTGGGGGGTTATTCACAAACGCAAACAGCTAGCACTGTTTTTATATAGTAAAAACAAACAAGGGGTGCTTTTCCCTTTCTGCTGCCTTTCACCCCTAGCACAGTATTATTATGTGTAGGCATTTTAAAATACCAGTGGCATTCTCATAATGATGACAGCTACTGTCCTGAGTGCTTTTTGTGTTCTAGGCACAGCATCAGATACTTTAGATGGCATGCTTCATTTAATCCTCCCTTCTCCCAGAAGACCCAAGTGAGAAAGCCCCCTTCTAGAAAGGAAACCGGGGGCTTCAGAGGTTTAATAAGTTGTCCAAGGTCAGAGCTGGCACTCAAGCCGAGGCCTCGGACTGCAGAGCTCTTGCTCTCACGCCCACTCCTGTGCTCTGCCTCCTAAATGTAGTTCTTAAAAGCCACCGCTGAGGTGAAGATGCCTCAACTAGGGAGAATGCGACCACAGATTCAGGAGTGAGGCTGGTGTTGAGAAACGATGAAACACTGGTGAGCATGAAGTCTACTTTTATGCCAGCATTGCCTGCAGCCGTTTCTGTGCAACTCGATTATGGAAGGTTTTTTTTAAACAAAATGTGGGCCACGGTACACAGAAACCGTTTGGAGTCCTGCTTCTCTACCCTGACCACCCAGAGAGGAGCAGTCTTGTATCCCCGGGCTTAGGAGGCCTGACCCAAGGGCCCTCGGCATGTTCTGAAGTCCTAACTCCCCTGTTTCATCTTTAGAGTGTCTGAAACTGAAAGTCTGCTCTGTGATACAGCTTTCCTAAACATTTGTTTTCCTGTCCAGCTCTTCCATTAGAGTTGATGTTCGAGGAACAGGAATTACGTTTTATTCTGGGCCTGTGAGCGCCCAGCCCGTGGCTGGCTCTCCCATAGGGAGGACATATTGCAGCTTAAAAGCAGGAATTTGCACAGTCAGGCCTCACAAATTTCCTTGCTGCTATTAAAATTATTATTATAACACCTGACCTACTTATTATGTGTAGAGCTGCTGTAGGTTCTTTTGACTTCAGTCATCTATTTTCCCCAAATTTTCAAATGAAAATCTTAGCCACTTACGAAACAGTAAGAGCATGGAAATAACTGGTCTGGTGTTTCACTCTCTGGTTTCAAACGAAGGTTCAAATTTATGTGCCAGTGAATTGGAGTGTGTATCTATAAACATTTCATCTTACTTTTTTTTTAGATGTGATCCCCAAGTGACCAGTTATTCCACATCTAAACTCTTCATTCTAACCTCGATTTTGACAATTCATTTGATTTTTTTTTTTTTTCCCTCCTAGACTCCACCACAAACAGGCATCCAGGCTCAGCCTCAGATAGCAACTGCCACCTTGTCCTCAGGCCTGGCCCAGGCTGCACCTCAGAAACAAGACACTTTCACGCCACATGTGCTCAGTCAACCTCAGCAAGTCAGAAAGGTTGGTGGATGCTAATAAGTGACAGACTGTTGCTGATTTTTGTACTATCATCCGCTGAACGTTCAACAAGCATCTTTATAGGAGCCTCCTCCGTGGGAAGCTCCTGTTTGTTCTTTTCTGTGATCCGTCTCCCACCGGGTTAGCTTTGGGTCAGATGCCATTTGGCTGCAGAAAGAGTTCTTTATTACTAAAAGATAGCTCATCTTAACAGTTAAGCCCCTTTTCCAAGAAAAGTTTCAAAACTATTTTTTCAATCCTCATATATAGAATTTTCTAGGTTTTAAATTTTCTTTTCAAAGTAATCATTTTGTGGGGGGAAGAAAAGTGCCCTGGGAAAAGGTATTTGAAGGTGAAAAAGACACTTGTTGAATTGTTTATCTTGAGTGAGATCTTTACATATTTTTAAGAGTTTGCCTTCTCAGGGATTAAGAGCCAGGCGGCCTAGGTCTGGCTGGCATTCTGGCTCACCACTTCCTCTGTGTTGTGCCTTATGCAGGATTCATGTACCGTCTGAGTGTCATTTTCCCCATCTTTAAAATGATGGTGCTGATCTAGGGCTCAGTGTCCTCTACAGGACTTCTACTAAGAGTTCTGCTGAAGAGCCCCAAAAGTCACCCAGACTCCCTCTTATCCAGTAGGTGGAGCTATGTGCCCATCTCCTCGCCAGAAAAATCTTAAGGCCTCAAAAGTAGATCTTACTGTTTTAATCCTTGAGCATGATTAATCCCAGAATTTTAATCTTCAGTGTAAAAGAACCTCGATAATTAGGTATACCTGTAGATATGCCCCAGGCTGGCGTGAACTCTCTGGGCTAAGACAAAAACAACTTGAGGAACAGACAGAAATGACCTCTTGGGACAGCGACAGTCATGTTAACACACATGCTCTCTTGGAATCTCCTCTGAGGAGTGCAGTGAGCAAGGAGTTAGAGGTGGGCCCAAAAGTAACAGTTTAGTAAGAAACTTAGTGAATATTCAAATGGTAAGACAGTTTTCTTTGAGGGAGGAGAGAGAAAAACAACATATAGATGGATAAATAAGAAGAATATAGTTATAGAACTTATCACCCAGAGAAGTTGTACTGTTTGGAGGGATACACACACACACACACACACACACACACACACACTTTCATGCTTAAGGAATACTTATACACATTTACAGTAAAAATATATAGGTTAAGTTTTTCTCTTTCAGAATACTAGTAGTATAAAGTATATTAAAATTTTTATGAGCAAACCAGTTCTGTGAAATACAGTTACAAAATCAACGTTATGGCCATACATTTGCAACAGGCCCTAAAACCGTTGGCTCTTGATGGGAGCTAAACAACACACTTTGTAATTCCACAGGAAGAAGTTCTCACCTCTGCCTGACAAAGCAGAAAACAGCTTCTCAGAAGGGGGCAGATTTTAAATGAGGCCTTGCAAGGATTTGGAGAAATTTTCAGAAAAGTGGAAAATTGAGTGTGGCCACAGCACGTGTGGCCTTTCAGTTAGGATGGAAAAGGGGCCAGGTAGTGAGAAGGTTGACATGCCAGCCAAAGATGAGGATTTTACCCCAAAAAAGAAGAGCCAGTGAGTGTAGGAGGGACTCGATTGCAGCTCTGTGTGTGTGTGTGTGTGTGTGTGTGTGTGTGTGTGTGTGTGTGTGTGTGTGTGTTGAGACTGTCATCATGGCAGAGGGCTGACAGGCAGGTAGGCGCAGGTAGACAGCAGTGGCAGTTTTCCAGTGATGGATAGTGAGGACCCGGATCAGGACAGCAGACCACAGGTCCCGACCCAGGAGGTGTGTCTGAGACGTGTGAGCGCTGAGGGCTCCCTTTACCTAAGTTTCAAAAATAAATAAAGGCAAAACCAAGAATTATTTTTGCGCAGAGGCTGGGGACAGTGGGAAGAAAGGGGAAAGTTTAATTTGGAACATATTAACTTTGAGACGTCCCAAATGCGTGTTTGTAAATGTTACAAGTGTGGCTTTGGCACCTGGGAGCAAGGCTGGAAGAGAGAGGTGGGCTTGGCAGCTATGAGCGAAAGAGCCCTGAGAGCCAATGAGGAGAATCGTACTGAGCTTGCCCACAGCGCACTGTCCCCGCTGCTGTCCATGACAGAGACCACTGACGCTAGGGAGTCGCGGCCTGTGGGGGGGCTGCAGGGCAGGGCCAGCAGTTACAGCAGCTGCTGCACAGCGCCCGGCCCTAAACTATATGCTCCGTGGCTTTCACAGAAAACATTTGCCAACCCCTGTTCTATTTTTTCTTTTTTTTGGCTGCACTTGGGCTCTAGAGCGCAGGCTTCAGTAGTTGTGGCGCACGGGCTTAGTGGCTCCGCAGCATGTGGGATCTTCCCAGACCAGGGCTTGAACCCATGTCCCCTGTATTGGCAGGCAGATTCTTAACCACTGCACCACCAGGGAAGTCCCGAACCCGTTCTAAAATGTGGTTTTCTTTATTAGGAAGAGCAGAAGAACAAATTGATGATGGGCAAATATTTATTCATTACAGGTTTTCACAAACTCAGCATCCAATACGGTTCTTCCGTATCAGAGACCACCCGCTCCAGCGGTGCAGCAGCCCTTTATCAACAAGACAAACAGCAGCATCCTTCAACCCAGAAGCACGCCACTTCCGTCCCTGCAGAACGGCCCCAACCCTCCCAACAAGGTAACCCAGCCCACGGGGCAGCGGTACCAGCACATACAGGGTGCAGGTTCATCCCAGAGTCCCGGGCTTCAGGCCTGGATGGCCGAGTGTCGGCATTAACAGGGGGAAACAGCCGAAAGTCCCGGGATAGTACTTGTTCCGGGGCAGCTTAGCCGTCAGCACAGTGGGGGTGGCCCGGCCCCCCGGCGCCTCAGCCTCACCCCCCAGGATCCCCGGGAGGCCAGCCTGCCGCCGGGCTGACTCTCCTCCTTTGTCTGCCGCAGCCCGGCTCGCCCCCTCCGCCCCAGCAGTTTGCGGTCCAGCACTCTCTGTTTGGGAGCCCGGTCCCCAAGACGAAAGACCCTCCCCGCTACGAGGAAGCCATCAAGCAGACGCGCAGTGCCCAGTCTTCCCTTCCAGAGGTAAGGAGGCCGCAGCTCTGATGTGGTGGGTCCTCTTCAGCTTGAAGCCCCGGTCTAAGATGGACTTGCCTCAAGAGAGACAAGTTTCATGACTAGTAAGCCTTGCTTGCCTTTTAAATGATATTTAAAATCAAAATACCATTCACTTTGGAGACCCGCAGCGGTTTTCAGCAGCCATATAACCTGCGGTTCCTATTTACTCAGAATTTCAGTGTTTGTCTGTCTTTAACTTCTCCTGGGGGCCAGAGGCGGGTTGTGTTAGGGATAGATGTGTGTATGTGTGACCAGGGCACGTATTTTACACAGGACCCTTTTCTAAAGCCACCATTTGTCAGGCCCGCATCAAACTGACCCTCTCCTGCCCAGATGGCCTTCCAGACTGCCCATCACCCTCTGCTCCAGGCAGGCTCACGCTGCTCGTATTTTGAGCAGATGCACTTCGGAAGGGACAGACTGAGGCCCTCCCGGCCCCGCCACGTACCGATTCCCGCCTCATAACCGTGCGTCCCTCTCCTCTGAGCCTGCCTTGTTGCTTTGATAAAATAGGACGAGCCGCACCTATTCCAGAGACGGAAAAAGAGAGATAGAGCTCCTGCTTGTAAGAGCACCTGGCCTCCGGTGGGCACCGAGAACGACAGTCTCATCAGACCTTGCCCTGAACGCTCCTCCTGGGCTCGCTGCCTATTTAAAGCTTAAAACTCAGCTCACTTTCAAGAAAGAACCCCAGCCTCACAAGAGGATGCAGGGAGTGAACCTGATGCCACCGCACGGGTGCTGACAGTGGAGGGAGAGGTGTGCTGATCAGAGGTAGACCTTCTGCTTTCACAGCCACAGCAGTTGCACCGGTAGAGTTGTGCTGCTTGCCTTGCTCCCACAGTCCCCATGCAACTCCCTGGGGCCTCCTCGTGCAGGGGGGTGTGTGGGGCCAAGGACTCAGCACTTCCTGCGCAAGCGGCAGCCGTGGCCACCTTGACCTATGTGGTCGCCCCAGCGAGCAGCTGCAGACACTGCTCCATGGCGGCCAGAGTGCCTGGTGTGGCACACTCACACAGGGCATGCAGGGTGCCCGGGCAGGCTGCCTCCTCGAGGAAGCAGACAGTTTGCACGTGCTTCCTCGCATCCACTTACTGCCGAAGGAAGGTGACTAACTGTAAGACGTTCCTTTAGTTCCAGACTCAGCCAGGGCCCCTGTGTGTGAGGAAGGCCACTTTCAGAAGCCAGGTTTAGAGACTGCAAGAAGAGGTGAAACAAACGGTGCTGGCCCAGGCTCTGCTCCCCTTGCTCCACCCAGAAGGAACATGTCTTCAAGAAAATCCTTCCAAATCTGGCTCTCACGTATGGGTTACTCTGTACCGTTTCCTTCACCAGTGTGACGACAACAGAGAATCATCTTCTCCCCTTAACCTAAGAGAGCTGAGTGGAATCCCTGCCCTTTGTCCATCTCTGGTTCATGCATCAAGTTCTGTTCGGATGGGGAGCTAGCTGTGGTTCCTCTTTATATACCACTGAGCATCAAAGTCCAGGGATGCTGAGGTTTTTAAAATACATTTACTCGGACTTCCAGGTCCACTACTGGCTAATAAGTAAGGCCCTACCAGTTCAGTCTTCCCACAGATAACAGCTCTAAAGCCTGGTCATAACACAAAAAGCAGTTCTGTGAAGTCACTGAAGAGTGACTAGAAAGAGTCATATTCTGATGAGGAGTCTGTACTGAGGGGAGGGAGTTAGATGGCATGAGTTCCCTTTTTCTGCTGCTTTTACTCTGGGGTCAAGCTAAGCGGTGAGGTTACTGGTAGAAAAACCACAGCCTTTATGCCTTGGGAAACCAGAGGACTGGTTCCTTGCCTTCTGGGTTGCTCTCAACTGAGAGAGGAGATGCCCAGATTCTGTCTGCCCACATCTCTGGGCTGACCCCTAAGCCACATAGGTAGGGAGTAGAGTCGTAGCAGATCAGCTAAAGACAAAAGATCTGACCTGAGATTGGAACTGCTGCCCAAGAAACATTTTGAGGTTCAAGTCCAACCCAAGTTAACCGCCTACTAAAACAAAAGAAACCATTCATCTGAGAAAAATGACAGAATACAGTCTCCACGATTTGATATCCACGACAGCCGTTCATAAGTCGGCAATGTACAAAGAATCAGGAAAGTGTGACCCTTTCTCAAGGGAAAAAGGCAATCAGCTAAGACCAACCCCCAGCTGATTTGAATGTTAGAATTTGCACACAAAATTTTAAAACAACTATTATAACTACCAATAATGTAAAAGAAAATATAACTGTAATGAAGGAAAAGATAAAGAATGTAAGCAGATATAGAGATGCTTTTTTTAATGAATGGAAATTCTAAAACTGAAAATTACAGTGTCTGAAATGAAAAAAATTATAGATCTTTGCAGAATGGAGATGGCAGAGGTAAAAAAGTGAACTTGAAGAAAGATCAATAGAATTTATCCAATCTGAATAACAGAGAAAAAAAAAAAGATTTTAGCTCATTATTGACCGTGGGATTTTTGCAGAAATTAATGCCCGTGGCTGGCAATTTTTATTTTGGCCAGCCAAAAATTAATTCTGTTATTTCACTACCACTTCGTGGGTTATTACATTCAGTATTTACACCTGACACACCTGTAAAGTCTTCTAATTTTCATGAAATGTTGTCTTCAATCCACTCTTCTGTAGAAGCAAAGGAGCATTCTCCAGCACCGTGAGTTTCATTTTCACTTTCCATATCAGTATCAATCACTAAGGTTTTCTGTCTTTTTGTTGGTCTAGTAGTCACATCATCTGAATCAGAACTATATTCTGAAGTACTATGAGAACTTCCGAGACACTAGCATATATGTCGCTCAGACAATCAGAAAGTATATGCATAAACATTCACTGAAAAACTCTTCACTCAAAATTTCGCGCTGCGTCACTTTTGAAAAATTTACATTTATAATAGACACAAGGTTGGAACAAAAACCTAACAGAGGAAGAAATGTGAATGATGAGGACAATCATAGGTTGTATAATGAACCCTTGATCAATTTTACGCTCTAACAACTTCGCACAGTGATATTAATTGTATCACTCTCTAAAAATGTATTAATACGTCTCCAGTCAATAATGTTCGGGTAACAAAAGACGTATTAATACATCTCTGGTCAATAATGTGTTAAAAAAAGGTGAACACAGCCTCAGAGACCTGTTATTTAACATCAAACAGTCTAACATGGGTATGATAGGAGTCCCAGGAGACGAGAGAAAGGAATGAGGCAGGTAAAATATTTTAAGAAATACTGGTCACATCTTTTACAAATATGATGAAAGCCAAGTTTACAGCTTTGAGATGCTCAATGAACACCAAATGGGATAAAACAGAAGGCCTCATCATATCCCAGTCAAATTGCTGGAAGCCAAATTTAAAGACCAAATCTTGAAAGCATCAAGAGCAAAGCAGTACAATACACACAGGGTAACAACTAGCGTTGACCCTTGAACAACCACCTTTGACCCTTGAACAACACGGTTTAAACTGCACAGGTCCATTATACACAGATTTCTTTCAGTAAATACATAGTACAGTACTATACAATCTGTGGTTGGCTGGAACCATGGATATGGAGGGCCAACTATGAAGTTACACATGGGGCTTCCCTGGTGGCACAGTGGTTAAGAATCCTCCTGCCAATGCAGGGGACACGGGTTCGAGCCCTGGTCCAGGAAGATCCCATATGCCACGGAGCAACTAAGCCTGTGCGCCACAACTACTGAGCCTGCGCTCTAGAGCCCACGTGCTGCAACTACTGAAGCCCACGTACCGCAACTACTGAAGCCCGCACACTTAGAACCCGTGCTCAGCAACAAGAGAAGCCACCACAGTGAGAAGCCCGCGCACCACAACGAAGAGTAGCCCCCACTTGCTGCAACTAGAGAAAGCCCACGTGCAGCAACAAAGACCCAACACAGCCAAAAATAAATTTTAAAAAATTAAGTCATACATAGATTTTCAACTGCTTGAGGGTGGTGGGCAGTGCCCCTAACCCTCATGTTGTTCAAGGGTCAACTGTATTTGATTTATGGCTGACTTTCCATCAGAAACTATGGAAGCATGAAAAGAATGGAACGACATCTTTAAAGTTCTTGTGGGGGGCTGGGGGTGGGGTCACTGTCAACCTACAATTCTATATCAAGTAAGAATATCCTTAAAGAATGAAAGTGAACTAGAGAGAATTTCAGGTAAGGAGAAATTAAGAATTCATTACTAGAAAACCTGTATTATAAGAAATGACACTGTCTTGAGGGGCTTATAAAATATATAGCTATAATACTTAAAATAACTAATAAAGGGGCTTCCCTGGTGGCGCAGTGGTTGAGAGTCCGCCTGCCGATGCAGGGGGCACGGGTTCATGCCCCGGTCTGGGAAGATCCCACATGCCGCGGAGCGGCTGGGCCCATGAGCCATGGCCGCTGGGCCTGCGCGTCCAGAGCCTGTGCTCCACAACAGGAGAGGCCCGCGTACCGCAAAAAAAAAAAAAGATACATCTGCAAATTCTTTTACATCCCTCCCTGGGCTGAACTTAGTGACTTGCTTCTAACATATAGAATTGGCAGAAGAGATGGTGTGTGGCTTCTGAAACTAGGTCATAAAAGCCACCCTGCTTGCGCTCTCTTGGACTACTGGCTGTGGGGAGCATGCCGTGTGGACCGTCCAGCAGCGCTCTGCAGAGGCCCATGTGAAGAGGAACTGAGGCCTCCCATCAACCACCACCACCTTGTCAGTCATGAAGTGAGTCACCTTTACAAGGACATTCTCCAGCCTTGAGATGGCTGTAACCCAGCCAGCATCTTGACTACCACATCCTATAAGACCCCACGCCAGAACTATCCATCTAAACCATTCCTAAATTCCTGACCCTCAGAAACTGTGAGAGAACATCACTGTTTAGTGTTTTAAGCCACTAAGTTTTTTTGGACTAATTTGTAATACAGCAATAGATAACTAATATATGCATCTACAAGAGGCATACTTTAAATACAAAGACACGGGTTGAAAGTAAGTGATTGGAAAAAGATATACCATGCAAATAGTATGCATGAGAATTTCTGGAGTAAGCAGAGATTGGAACAGACATTTCATCAAAGAAGATACACAGATGACAAGTGAGCACATGAAAAGATGCTCAACATCATTACTCATTAGGGAAATGCATATTAAAACCACAATGCAATACCACTACTCGCCTGTTAGATGTCTAAAATTAAAATGACTGACCATACCAAGTGTTGACGAGAATGGAGAACAACTGGAAATATCCATTGCTGTGGAAATATAAAACAATATGATCACTTTGGAAAACAGCCATCTCTTAAGAAAGTTGAACATACACCTGCTCTATGATTCTGGCATCCCATTCCTGAATATTTACCCAAGAGAAGAGAAAGCGTTGTGTCTATACAAAGACTTGTACACAAATGTTCACAGCACCTTTGTTTGTAATAGCCAAAAAATACCAACAATCCAAACAAACTGATATTTCCATACAGTGGAATACTTCTCAGCAAGAAAAAGGAGTGAGCTGTTCCTCAGCTGTACTCTACAGCATGGTTAAATCTCAAATTTATTATGTTGAATGCAAGAAGCCTCCTTTACCCTCCCCCTGCTAAAGAAAGTACATACTGTATGACTCCATTTATATAAAACTCTAGAAAACGTAAATTCATCTGTAATCAAGGAAAGCAGATCACTGGGTTTGCCTGGGGATGAAAGGAGCATTGCAAAAGAGCATGAGGAAACTTTAGGGGAAACGGATGTGTTCATTATCTTGACTGTGTTGATAGTTTTGTCGATGTATACATATGTCAAAACTTATCAAACTGTATACTTTATGTAAGTGTAGTTTTTTGTATGTCAGGTAACTCTCAATAAAGCTGAAAAAATATAGTATGAGCACCTTTATACATATCTTATATTTTTACATAAATGCAAATGAATAAAGACATTTTTAAAAGAAAGCGTCAGAGGCCTCTCAAAATGCAACCAGTGATAGAAAATAAGTGTATAAGTCGGCTGAGCTGGGTAAAAAAAAATCTTAGATTTTTTACAATTTTTTCACCCCATTCTCACTCTGTCAACTTACCAGCTGTGACACATTGGGAAAATGGTGTAATGTCTCAGGTGACCTCAGCGTTTTCAAAATTATCAAATGATAGATTAGGCTAGATGTTCTGTAAGGTCCGTAAGTGCTCCCAGTTGTCTAATGCTTCCAGGTTTGTACGAAAGAAAGCTAACGTATATTCTCCTTTGTTGTAGATTTCCAATGCACACAGTCAGCAGATGGACGACCTCTTTGACATCCTTATTAAAAGCGGAGGTGGGTCAAAGTCACATCAGACCCCACAAGGGTCTTATCACAGGTTTATGCAAGTTTTCCTCTAGAGCTCACAGCGTATCTGAGTAGTGAGAAACATATTCTTCTAATTCTACCTCAGTTTACTCTTTTAAAGCTGTTAAATTTAGGTGATTAAAATGAAGGAAAAGCCATTGTTTCACCATAACACAATAATTTAATAGATTTAGCAATAGATGTATGCCTGTTGATAGACTACCTCAAAATAGCTCAGGAGAACCAGATTTAAAGACCACATTGAAAAACTTCAGAATTACTCCACGTAAATGTTGTTGTGATGGGATGAAAATTCATTGTGCATGTTTCATAAAACCTAGCTACCTAGCTTGGGCTCTAGTAACTTCCTTAAAATTCAAAGGCAAGCACTTTCTACATATGATTGAAAACCTTAGATTTTTACAATTTGTCATCTTAAAAAGGGATAAGGGACGTTAACCACAAAAAAAAAAAAAAAAAATCAAGGATCTCTCTGCCTCAGCTTACATATCTTTAAAAATAAGTTTCAAAACTTCAGATGCTGTTTTGGAATATTTTTTAAGTATTATCAAATTACCTTGGTGAAAGAGTTTTATTCAGGTTTTTAAAGTGATCAAAATTTCTCCATTCATAGCAGGTTCTATTTGATTTTGAGGTTAATGATTTTGTCGTAATGTTTGACAAACACAGAAAATTCTTCATATTTGACTATAGATCTACATGTGCTGATGTATATCTAAACTATGGAAATTAAAGAAATAGATATACCATGGCCTGAATTTAAGGTTAAAAAAAAATAATAAAATGCTTTTTGCCAAATCTGGTGAAAATACTTTTGGAAATGATTAAAAAGAATAATGTTTACAGCCTAAACTTGGAAATTAAAATATGACAAAGTCACAGTAACAAAATAACAATTGAGTTATTTTCTAAAAGGGATGATTTTTTATGGCAAAGTATCCAATGAGTATGTTATTTTATCTTACTGTATACTAATACCAGTAATAATGAGAACAGAAATTTAAATAGTTGATTGTAAAACTAATTATTTAGATTGCACTTTCAGCTTTCAAAACAATTCTAGAGATGACAACAGGTAATGAAGAGCAGCATAACTGTCCTAAAACAGGCAGTGCCCACAGTGTACAGTTCACGTATAGCAATCAGGTTGTAAGTTCTTTCTCTCACTTATTTATGCATCCCAGTCACTGAATTGTAAGAGCGATTATTAAATACGTTTCCTGGTGTATCTACATATAAATGAAACCAGTCAAATACTCATAAGAAAGTGAAAAGGATATTTTATTCAAATATATGTAGCTAAGTGAACACTGGTATCTATAGCAGATGGTCCGTTAATTTGCTACTTGATCTGGCAAGGAATAACACGTAATTAATGCTTATTAAGACATTTACCAAATCCTCAAGATTTTATGTGAGCTCAGAAAATGAGACAAAGAAAAAAATAAGGTAATCCACCTCATCTTGGAAAAGATGTGTTAGCTTTAACTCAGAGATGACATGAGAACATTGTATCTTTTAAGGACTTTATATAGAATGTAAATGGCTAAATTCAGCACACAGTTCAACTATAATGACAAAAAAAAGAATATAAGTAGAGCTTTCAAAATATTAAGGATGTACTTCGTGCCTGTACAAACTCAGGGTATCCACTTTGACATTCACTGTAAGGGTGGTGTGCCACTGTAATAGCAGATTCAAGGTAGAGGGTAAGACAGGAGCCTGTCTTCAGCCTGGAATGACTGAGAATAAGAAAAGGATCAAATAATCTAAAACCATCGGTTCCCACCTGGTGGTAGAGACTGCTTTTAACGCTTACTCTTAGTAAAAAGAATGGAAAGCATATCAGAATGTTATCAGCTTAAATGTTTTATCTATTTAACTAAAATATCCATCATCCTAAAGGTTATCCAGGACTGTCCCTGACCAACAGCATCCTCTTCCTAACTCTGAGATGGACCGTGTATGAGTCATCACAAAAATACAAAATAATTGCCCTGGTAGTTAATAAAAAAACGTTTAAATGGTACTAAATCATTATTAATTATTTCAATTATTTTGCAGAGATTTCCCTCCCTATAAAAGAAGAACCTTCTCCTATTTCCAAAATGAGACCAGTGACAGCCAGCATCACCACAATGCCAGTCAGCACAGTGGTGTCCCGGCCACCACCCCAAGTCCAAATGGCACCACCCATATCCTTAGAACCTATGAGCAGTTTATCTGCCAGCTTAGAGAACCAACTAGAAGCTTTCTTGGATGGCACTTTGCCTTCAGCCAGTGAAATTGCTCCACTGCAAAGCAGCAGCGAGGACAGGGAACCCTTCTCCCTGATAGAGGATCTCCAGAACGACCTGCTGAGTCACTCCGGCGTGCTGGACCACTCACACTCACCCATGGAAACTTCCGAGGCCCAGTTTGCTGCGAGTACTCCCTGCCTGTCCCTTGACCTTTCTGACTCGAACCTGGACAACATGGAGTGGTTAGACATTACCATGCCCGGCACGTCATCGGGACTCACTCCTCTCAGCGCCACTGCTCCGAGCATGTTCTCTGCCGACTTCCTAGACCCACAGGACCTACCACTGCCATGGGACTAACAGCACAGATTTCTCATCCCAGAGTCCATGAGAGTCAAGAAGATGAAGATGATTGGAGAAGGTCAGTTTTTAGAGACAGATCCATAGTTGCATCATTGCAATTATAATATGTTGTCACAGAAAGAACGGAGGGATGGTCAGAGGCTGGAAACCAAGTTTGAAAACATTTCATTGCATCCAGCAGTGAATGCCTACGATTTAATATAGCACAGAGCCTTCTGAAAAAACACTGCTCCAAGAAGACTTATCTGTTTCTCCAGACTTCAGTAAAGAATAAAAGGTACCTTTAGATAAAAACATGAAGCAGAGTAATGTGTGCAGGGCGGTGATACCAGGGCCTCTGGTCATCAGCTACATTTAAACGTCTGTGGCCACTTTGAGACCCTAAATAAAAGGCAGACGGCTCCACTCACAAAGAAGGGAGGTGAGAGACCACTGCACAGGGTATTTCCTAGAAATGGCCTGAGCCCAGCCCAAGATGCAGCAGGGGTCAAGGGCAGTGGTCAGCAGCAGCCAGTTCAGTGACGGCTTCCCACTGAAGACTTTTTGGTTCCATTCAGAAACCAATGTAATTTTTTTGTGTGTTATAGTTTATTTTGTGATTTTTGGGAATCTTACTTTAGATCTCCAAATTTAAATTGAAATGGAAGCTCTTCCACCATAACCAGACAGTGTCTACAAAAGACTGCCATAAACAATCCACTGTAAGAAGTCAGGTGTACTGATAACACTGAAAATTCTATTTGCAGCCCTCTGGGTTGATTAGGTTGATTTTAATGTGTATCTTAGACATCTGTACGTGTGCTCTGACATTGTGATGTGTACAGCCTACACTGGAGTAAGGCATTAGGTACCCAGTGGTCCTACTTCTTGTAATAACTCTAATATTTCTGGAGTACTTGAGCCACATGTATTTCCGTATTTAAAGAATTGCTGACTAACTTTCAGGTAACCAGACCCATCTCAAAGAACCAAGAAAAGGCTTTAGCATAAAATATATTTCTGAGCTGGTGAGTTGCAAAGAAGGCAAGGGAGAAGTCTATCATCAACCTAGGACATTCCTACAACGGTTACAGGTGAGACAGTGTCGCCAGGTTGGCCAGTGGGCCCAGCCCTGGCCGTCCTCTTCTCTGTCGCTTATCCCTGGTTACTGTTTTAGAGGCTTGTAACTGGATGTCATACCTGAGCTCTCACTATATCATCAAGCTGAAGATTGAAAAACTGGAGGTTTTATTAGTTTTTTATATAGAAAAAAGATTTGTTGAGTAGTTTCATAATTTTCTAATATGCCAACTATCACAGGATTTCCAAGATTATTTCAATCAAGCTAGTCATTTAAGTAAGTATATGATAAAATATAAATAACTGAAAAAAACCCCCACCTGAAATCTACCCCAAAGTGTGGAGGTTTTTATTACATAACATCATTGTGCTCTCCACCTCACCTTGTATAAACCCTACGTACGGTCAGGTTTTTTCCCTGGGCTGTTAAATGGTGAAAGTTGCCTCTTGCAAGTCACTGTGGGAACCTGACCCACTACTTGGAAACAGTCTGTGAATCATTTCTGGGTTTGTGTTCTGCCTAAGAACTGATCTTACTGTATATTTTTATTTCAGTTTGTAAATTTTACTACATGTAAGAAAAGTCCATTTTCCCAGTATTCAGTTGCCCACAGCCCTCGAGCCCTCAGTTGAAAGCCCTCCCAACTGGAAAGTGCTTCTGGATGATTCAAGCAGAGGCAGTCATGCACAGTGTGGTCTGCAGTAGGTACTTCGAGTGTTTAGCAATTGGTAATCCAACGTGTGGGAGCCAGTAACCGTTAACCACAGCGCCGCCATCTGACCAAGCCCAATGGGACAGTTAACGTCCTGGGCATGGCGTGCATCTTGAGTCAGTTCCTTTCAGAGGCCCTGTGGCCAGGGGCAGGGCTGTTGACCCGGGAAGGTACTTTTCTTAGGGGAAGTCTGGGCCCTGGGTTTTTGTCTGGGGCTTATGTGGTCCACACTTAGACTCTAAGCATCATCTTCATTCAGATTTAAATGGCTTATTAAATTAGCACCAAATATCAGTGAGTCAGCAGGAGGCAACTGAACAGCTAGTGGTGCTGGCTCTTGTTGAGTAACTTTCTGTTTCCATCATCCCGAATTGTGTACATAGATTGTTCTCTAGCCCTCAGCTCCCCTTACTGCTTTTTTAATATAGATTTGAAACATGCCACAGGAAGGTTGCTCTCCAAAAATACACACTGCATTGCAAAGAATGCCATCTTATGAGCCTGGTCTCTCGACTACAAATTGCTGAAGTGCCCACTTCACGTGTCTGTTCAGACCTTCACGTACCAGCATTTCCTTTAAAGGCAGGCAAGGGGCCTCTAGTACTGACTCTACCAGCCACCTACTCGCGGCATTCCACCCGGCCCTCCGTCCTGGTTTGAGCAGCCAGCTGGGCCTCTGTGACACCAGTGCTGCTCACCAGGGTCTCAGCTAATGTTCCAGGCTAGAGCAAGGACACAGACTGTGTGCAGCGTGTGACGTGACCAAAGGTGACATTCTGTGATCACAGCCCCTCTGCCCTAACTCAGTGAACGTGATGGTAAGCGCAATGGGAAAGGCGTGTGTTTACCGAAGAAGACGGTCTTGGGTGTGAGGTGAGCTTCACAGCCCTTTAAACAGAGGGCAGAAGCACTGGTTGGATGTTCAGGTGTGTGGTTTAGAAGTGGTGCTGTTGTGTACCATCCTGCAGAGCAGCATACCAACTCCTAGAAACATGATCTCATAGCCAGTCGTATTTCCTAAATATTCCTGAAACACAGTAGTATCAAGCTTACCCTGCTAGTGTATATAGGTGTCAGGTCTTGTCATTAAGGACGGGAGGAATAGAAAGTTACGCCGAAGCTTCAGGCATATGTGGTCATCTTGTACGTTTCAGCAAAGCATGTACTGGGAAACCTTAGGACAGTGTGAGTGGTTCACGTTCTGGTGTTTTTCCTGAAATGTGCAACCTACTGTATAGCATCTGCCACATATTTGTTCATAGATGTAGTCTGAATTCATGGAACTTCTTGCTCAGATACTATTTGTGTTTGTTTTATATGAATATTTTTATGGCACAAAAAAAAGACCTTACTTAAAATTTCCTTTTTACAAACTGCACGGTTGTGTGAGCCATGGAAGTGCCATTTCAGAATCGTGGCAAAGGCAGTGTGGTGTGCGCCCCAAGCTGCCACCTGTAGAGGGCACCGTCACAAGCTGTGCAGCCGGTGGACCCCGAGTGATGATGGATCAGGAGTGTTACCCATTTTGTCACCAAAGCTGACTCAGGCTTCCTCTACCCCAGATCAACCCCAGATCATTCCAGGCCACACAGCTTTCTCCAGAGTCCTTTCACAATTCCCAAGCTGAAACCAGCCACAACAGTGCCGGGACCGTCCCTTTACTGTCCACAAACAGCCTTTGGCCGGGTTTGCACCATACCCTCATGCTGTTTCTGGGGCCCATCTGGTGGCTCCTGCCATGAGCCAGGTGGAGGGTGGCAGCCAGGGGCTGTTTCAAGAACTTCCAAGAGACTAGCTGTCAGTGTCCACCAGCAGAGCCACCCGGGGCTCCACAGCAGGTTCGCAAATAGCCCTCTGCGTGTCGCCATCCGTCACCACCACATCAGTCCCGACCACTGGCACCAGAGCAGGACACCAGGCAAAGTGTCCCCTGCCTGGAGGCCACAAAATTAGCCCACACTCTCAAAGAACACTAACTGGAAGGTCAGGGTTATCAAAGGAACACAGCTCACAAGTGCAGAAATGTGTATTTGGAGAGCATCCTAACTGCATTTCAGCGCATCTTTTAAGTGGTTTCAGTCAAAACTGGAAAATAACAATTAATGTGTAGTCATTCTTCTTCCTGGTTCAAACCTTTGATAACTTGCTCATTCAGCGATGTTTCTGAGCTACGTTTTTACTTGTGAAGTGACTGCATGGCAATAAGCAGGTCTATGTTTGTCCCCATTCACCCTTTCTTGCAGTATTTGAGGAAATGCATCATTGCAAAGGGTTTCTGCCTGAAATCTCTGATTTGAGGCCTGTAATTCAAAAAGCTGCACATGTTTACAAAAGAGCTCTTCCCCTCCATGCAAACACGTTGCTCTGTGAATCATTGGAAAATGTCACGATTCTGTGACAAGAGGATGGCAATCTCGGATCTGCAAGGTGCTGTCTGGAATCAAATAAAACAAGTCATTGGCGATCTCAACATAGCTGTCGTGTTCAACAGAGCTTTGTGCCAACTACTAAGACAAAGCTTTAACCAAGTTCATAGAATCACCGAGACTCATAACGATTACCTCTCCACATTATGCTGTAAGGAAACTTGCTGATTTAGGAGGAGGAGGAAGCATTTAGGAAAGGGTTTAGTTGCTACCAAAAGCACTTAACCTCGAAAAACTAATAGTAATGCAAACTTGCTTCAATGGAACCAAAGGCATTGCCAAGTATTTGCCAAAAGGAGGCACTTTTTATTTAAAATTTGAGACTAATGAGATCTCAAAAATCAGTCCCAAAAAGGTATTATCCGTGTAAGGTTATAATTTTCACAAAGATGTAGATATTTCTCTATTGTTTTCATGTAAAATAGTATAGATTTGTTTTGTTGGGTTAAGAATAATACGTATTTAGCAGTAATACAGAGTTTTTTCCTTTCTACGTACAAATTAGTTTTCTTCTCTTGCTTGCAATAGAAATACGACGTGATAGGTGTTTCTCTTCTTATTTTCATTGTCACATTATGTCTTAGCATCTCACTCTATGAAAAAAAGGAGAAAGATACCAATCTGCAGAGCCCTGCTTATCAAAGCACTAGTTTAATAAAAAACTATGGCAATCGGGGGTCCATTCATGTATTGCCTTTATGTTGTTTTTTAAAAGAAAAACCATGATGCCTTTGTATTTGCTGTTTGCACCCCTGAAATCAATTCCATGTCACGTTTGAATGCCATACATTTTGCACATGTACTGTACATAGGTAGCGCACACTGTATTTTTATATGTGTGCACATTTATCAGATCTTTTGTACATAGTGGCCGTATTGTAGCTGACCGGGAAATGTTTGATATCTCAGCAATTTTGCATTTTTGTGTCTCAAATAAAAACATTTTGACGTACTATGATTCTTACTATGCAGAGGAAAGACCACATGCTATGGGGTCAGGAGAGCTGAGGGGGGCAGGTGGGGAGGAGACACTGCCTTCAGAGCAAGCCTTACAGCAGTCACCAGACACAACAAGCGGGCGTGCTGAGGCAGGTTTTGTGAATCACACATCCAGTGCACACATCCCCTCGCCCAGGTCCAGGATCGTGGGATACAAAATAGAAACAGGTTACCTAGCTGAACTTGACCATGACAAGATTTGACACCAAAACCGTGTGCATTCTCCCACAATCATAAGGAAACCCCGAATGAGAGACGTGGCGAAGGCTGTGGTCCCCCGGGGGTGGGTGTGTACACACATGCCTGGGGAAAACTGGCTCTCGCTTTGACAGTAATAAATGAGCCACCAACACGATTCCCAAAAGACCCGGGTAATCATTCAGTTCAGCCACATTTCAGAAGCAACTATTTCTATGAGGTGCTTTTATAGACCTAAAGAAATGGTCTTTAGAATTCAGTTTATTTTAGTAAGATGGCATTTGATTTTCAACCCAGAAGCCCATGGTTAAAATAGAGTTTTGATGACATAAAACAGTAATGGGTAAACCTGACTAACAGCCCAAACTTTCATATCAATATCTGACTATGAAAGTGGGTGTCATATCACCCTCAGAGAGGGAGAAAAGAAAGATCACTGGTTGCCTAAATAGAACAAAATGTTCATTATCCGCTACCTTTAGGGACCAAGGGAGCAGCCTCAACAGACCAGTAAGTAGATGATGCTTCCAACGGACTAAGACATTTGTAACATCACATGTTACCAGCCAAGATCCTCCCCTCGGGGAGAGAAAATCATGTCCGAGGGAACAGAGACAGTGCCCCAGGCAGTTCCAGGAATGAGCAAGGGACAGAGCTGGGAGCTTTAGGGAAGGTGCCGGAAGAGATGTGTTAGGACGTGTAAAGGACATTCCAAACAGAGAAAAACCACTTGGGTGAGGTCAGAGTAAAGAAAGAGATTTTGGCTGAGGCCCTGCTCTGTGCCAGGCTGAGGGCTAGATGCCGGAGTTGGGCTGAAGGACAGAATCTGGCCAAGAAGTGCTGGGAAACAAAGTCTGGAAGGGTCGACAGCAGAGCATTTAAGAAACCCAGACCTCAAGGGGCTTAAGACTCTTCTGGAGATAGTTCTGTTTTCTTTGGGTAATACAGGCCTTCGAAAGCCTTCTAGACAGTGGACACAGTCATCATTTAGCACCTTTGTGACCCTCTGCAGCACACCTGCTCTAGAGTCGACAGGACTACGAAAGCGCTTGTCAACACAGACACACCCACACACTTCGTGATGGCTGGAAAGGAATGACACCTAGGAAAGACCCGCTTCAGGACAGGTATAAACTACATGTCACCAACAATTTTATGTGCCACATAATCCTCTTGAAGATTTCCCAAGTCACCTAACGACCATTCCTTTGCCCCTCCTTCCACAAATAGCTTAGCTTCCCTTTCTGATGGATATTAACTTTCAGAAAGAAACCCCATTTGGACATCCTGGCTATCTCTTCTGCTAACTTTTATGACAAGTTATTAAAACTAAACCCACAATGTATACTTAGACAAAAAACGAGGCCACTAGTCAACTGACTGCCCCTGGTGGATATGACCGTGTGACAGATCATTCCAGGAGGAAGCTGCTGACATGGCCCTATGGGCGGTAACCGCAGTGCGTACTCACCCTTCTCCCCACGTCCCTGGTACACAGCGCCAAGGCACAGGAATGCAAGTGGAGACAGGTTAATAGAAACAGCAGCAAATGTAGTAGATGCTGCTAAATGCCAGGCCCTGTGCCAAACACTTTATGTATAAAACCCTCGTTTAGTAAGTCTACGAGCAAGGAACTCTTCCCATCCCCATTTAATAGATGCGGCAACTAAGGACAGAGAAGGAAAATGTCTTGCCCGAAATTACAAAGAAAGCAGAGTGTGGATTTGAGACCAAGCTTCTGACATCCCAGAGCCCAGATCATTTCTGTAGACTCGGTACATTCACTCCAACGTCTTTGTTCAGATACATGACAAAACCAATTGATTATAGCAGACGTAGTTCATGTCAGTCATGAGGTTCACCCCAACTGGGCATCTCTCAAGTCTCCTCGATCTCACACATTTTACAAAGTAGCTACTCACATGGATGGTTAACAGCATCCAAAGTACAGCTTGTACTAGGTTAACTCCAACCAGAACCTGGGTTACAAGACTGGGGCATCTTAAGTGAAGCCCACAGGTGGGGCCACACACAATGACTCACAAAACTGCCTACTTGGGCTGGGTACCTGGAGCCACTTGAGCACACCTCAAAACCCAGCATTCATAGAGCAATTTTACAATATCTAGTAAAGTTGAAGATACAAACTCTGCAACTCAACTTTTTTGATATTCATCCTTGAGAAACACATGCCCACAGGCAATCACGTGCAAGAATTAACACGAAAGCATAGTTTACAAAGCAAACACTGAAAACGACCCGTATGCCTTTCATTTTGCGAACATTTAAACAGCAATTTACACAAATGAACTAAATCTAATGTGCCAATGTAAATCAATCTCAAAATAAAATTTCGTGAGGTTCACCCCAACTGGGCATCTCTCAAGTCTCCTCGATCTCACACATTTTACAAAGTAGCTACTCACATGGATGGTTAACAGCATCCAAAGTACAGCTTGTACTAGGTTAACTCCAACCAGAACCTGGGTTACAAGACTGGGGCATCTTAAGTGAAGCCCACAGGTGGGGCCACACACAATGACTCACAAAACTGCCTACTTGGGCTGGGTACCTGGAGCCACTTGAGCACACCTCAAAACCCAGCATTCATAGAGCAATTTTACAATATCTAGTAAAGTTGAAGATACAAACTCTGCAACTCAACTTTTTTGATATTCATCCTTGAGAAACACATGCCCACAGGCAATCACGTGCAAGAATTAACACGAAAGCATAGTTTACAAAGCAAACACTGAAAACGACCCGTATGCCTTTCATTTTGCGAACATTTAAACAGCAATTTACACAAATGAACTAAATCTAATGTGCCAATGTAAATCAATCTCAAAATAAAATCAATCTCAAAATAAAATAATATTTTCTATATAATAACTTGTCATCTGCAAATAGTGACAGTTGTACTTCTTCCTTTCCAATTTAGATGACTTTTTTTTTTTTTTTGCGCAGTATGCAGGCCTCTCACTGTTGTGGCCTCTCCCGTTGCAGAGCACAGGCTCCGGACGCGCCGGCTCAGCGGCCATGGCGCACGGGCCCAGCTGCTCTGCGGCATGTGGGATCTTCCCAGACCAGGGCACGAACCCGTGTCCCCTGCATTGGCAGGCGGACTCTCAACCAGTGTGCCACCAGTGAAGCCCTCTCCCTATTCTTTTCTGTGAGTTGGAAATAGTTCCTATTTAAAAAAAAAAAAGGACTTCCCTGGCAGTCCAGTGGTTAAGACTGCACTTCCACTCTACGGGGTGCAGGTTCAAACCCTGGTCAGGGAACAAGGATCCTGCATGCCATATGGCGCAGCCAAAAAAAAAAAAAAACCTTAAAAAGAAAAAGAATTACACAGGAATACATTGAACAACTGCATGCCAACAAATTAGTTAACTTAGATAAAATACACAAATTCCTACACAGACACAAACTACCAAATATTAACTCAAGAAGAAAGAAAAGCTGAAAGCTTTTCCTTTAAGATGAGGAACAAGACAAGGATGCCCACTCTTACCACTTATTCAACATAGCACTGGAAGTCCTAGCCAGAGAAATTAGGCAAGAAAAAGAAATAAAAGTCATCTAGGAGCTTCCCTGGTGGCGCAGTGGTTGAGAGTCCACCTGCCGGTGCAGGGGACACGGGTTCATGCCCCTGTCCGGGAGGATCCCACGTGCCACGGAGTGGCTGGGCCCGTGAGCCATGGCCACTGAGCCTGCGTGTCCGGAGGCTGTGCTCTGCAACGGGAGAGGCCACAACAGTGAAAGGCCTGCATACTGCGCAAAAAAAAGTCATCTAAATTGGAAAGGAAGAAGTACAACTGTCACTATTTGCAGATGACATGTTATTATATAGAGAATACCCTAAAGAGTCCACCAAAAAGTGTTAGAACTAATAAATTCAGTAAAGTTGCAGGATATAAAATTAATATACAAAAATATGTTGCATTTCTCTACACCAATAATGAACTATGAGAAAGAGAATTAAGAAAATAATCCTGTTTAGAATTTCATGAAAAAGAATAAAATAATGGGTTGGCCAAAAAGTTCGTTCTGTAAGGTGTTACAGAAAGACCCGAACGAACTTTTTGGCCAGCCTAATACTTCGGAATAAATTTAATAAATTTAACTAAGCCCATGCACCACAACTACTGAGCCTGCGTGCTGCAACTACTGAAGCCCGTGTGCCTAAAGCCCATGCTCCGCAACAAGAGAAGCCACCACAATGAAAAGCCCGCACACAGCAACAAAAAGTAGCCCCCGCTCGCCACAACTAGAGAAAGCCCATGAGCAGCAACAGACCCAACGCAGCCAAAAATAAATAAAATTTTAAAAATAAACAAATTTAACCAAGGAGGTGAGAGACCTGTATATTGAAGACTATAAGACACTGATGAAAGAAACTGAAGACACAAATAAATGGAAAGATATTCCATGCTCATGGACTTGAAGAATTAATATTATTAAAATGTCCATACTACCCAAAGCAATCTACAGGTACAATTCCGATCAAAATTCCAATAGCATTTTTCATGGAAATAGGACAAACAATCCTCAAATTTATATGGAACCACAAAAGATCTCCAAATAGCCAAAGCAATTTTGAGAGAGAACAACAAATCTGGAAGCACATCACATTTCCTGTTTTCAAGCTATACTCCAAAGCTATAGTAATCCAAACAGTATGGTATTGGCATAGAAACAGATACATAGGGGAGTTTCTGGTGGCCTAGTGGTTAGAATTATGGGCTTTCACTGCCACAGCCCTAGTTCAATCATTGGTCAGGGAACTGAGATCCCACAAGCTGTGCAACATAGCCAAACAACAACAACAACAACAAAACACAGACACAGATCAATGGAACAGAATAGAAAGCCCAGAAATAAACCCACACATATATGGTCAACTAATCTATGACAAAAGAGCCAAGAATATACAGTGGGGGGAAAGACAGTGTCTTCAATAAATGTTACAGGAAAAACTCAATATCCACATGCACAAGAATGAAATTGGACCCTCACCTCATCTGGCACCACACACAAAAATTAACGCAAAATGGATTAAAGCCTTAAATGTAAGTCCTGAAACCATAAAACTCCAAGAAGAAAACAGAGGAAAAGCTCCTTGACATGGGCCTTGGCAATGACTTTTTAGATATACCAAAAGCACAGGAAACAAAAGCAAAAATAAACAAGTGGAACTCCATCAAACTAAAAACCTTCTGCACAGCAAAGGAAACAATCAAAAAAAATGAAAAGGCAACCTACAGAATAGAAAATATTTACAAACCATGTATCTGATAAGGAGAAAAGGGAACCACTGTGTACTGTTGGTGGAAATGTAAATTAGTACAGCCTTTATGGAAAATAGTATGGAGGTTCCTCAAAAAATTAAAAATAGAACTACCATATGGTCTGGCCATCCCACTTCTGGGTATATATCCAGAGGAAATGAAATCAGTATCTCAAAGAGATATCTTCACTTCCATGTTCATTGCAGCATTATTTGCAATAGCCAAGATACAGAAACAACCTAAGTGTCCATCAACAGATGAATGGATAAAGAAAATGTGATACACACACATGCAAGAATATTATTCACTCTTATAAAGGAAGGAAATCCTGCCATCTGTGACAACATGGATAAAACCCAAGAGCATTATACTAAGTGAAATAAGTCAAACAGAAAAAGACATATACCGTACACGATCTCACTTATATGTGGACTCTAAAAAGGCCAAACTCGCAGAAACAGAGTAGAGTGGTGACTATCAGGGGCAGGGGCAGGGGAAGGAATGGCATGCTATTGGTCAAAGGGAACAAACTTCCACTTATAACATGAATAACCTCTGGGGACCTAACATACAGTATGGTGAAAACAGCTAACAATACTGTATTGTATTGTACTGAAATTTGCTAAGAGAGTAGATCTTAAGTATTTTCATCACACACCAAAAAAAAATTGGTAACTATGTGGGTAATAGATGTGATAATTAGCTTGTCTATGGTTATCCTTTCACAGTGTGTAGGTATATCAAAATATACCTTACATATATACAGTTGATTATACCTCAATAAAACTGGGGGGGGGGAAAATGAAAAAGTGCTGAACGAAGAAAACTGTCAACCAAAAATTCTATATACAACAAAGTGTCCTTCAAAAGTGAGGAAGAAATTAATACATTCCCAGATAAAAGCTAAAGGAGTTATCACCACTAGACTTGCCCTGCAAGAAATGCTAAAGGGACTCCTTCAAGTTGAAATGAAAGAATGCTAGACAGTAACTCAAAGTCCTATGAAAAATAAGGTTCTCTGGTAAAGGTAAATATATGGTCAAGTAAAAACCTCTATTATTGTCACTTTGGATCTTAACTCCACTTTTTATTCTTTCATAGGATTTAAAAAAGAAAAGCATAAAAATAATTCTAAATCTATATTAGTGGGTACATAACATGTAATGATGTAATTTGTGACATCAATAACAAAGGTGGGTGTAGAGGAGCTGTAAAGAAGTAGAATTTTTGTATGTGAGCAAAGTTAAATGGTTATCAGTTTAAATAGATTGTTATAAGTTTAGGATGTTAAATGTAACCACTACAAACAAAATACATGGAGAATATACACAAAAGAAAATGAGAAGGGAGGAGATAGGTTCAAGATGGAGGAGTAGAGGGACGTGCTCTCACTCCCTCTTGCGAGAGCACCAGAATCACAACTAACTGCTGAACAATCATCGATAGGAAGACACTGGAACTCACCAAAAAAGACACCCCACATCCAAAGACAAAGGAGAAGCCACAATGAGACGGTAGGAGGGGCGCAATCACAAGAAAATCAAATCCCATAACTGCTGGGTGGGCGACTCACAGACTGGAGAACACTTATACCTTGGAAGTCCACCCACTGGAGTGAAGGTTCTGAGCCCCATGTCAGGCGTCCCAACCTGGGGGTCCGGCAACAGAAGGAGGAACTCCTAGACAATCAGACTTTGAAGGCTAGCGGGATTTGATTACAGGACTTTGACAGGACTGGGGGAAACAGAGCCTCCACTCTTGGAGGGCACACAAAAGAGTGTGCACATCGGGACCCAGGGGAAGGAGCAGTGACCCCACAGGAGACTGAATCAGACCTACCTGCTAGTGTTGGAGGGTCTCTTAAAGAGGCGGGGGGTGGCTGTGTCTCACTGTGAGGACAAGGACACTGGCAGCAGAAGTTCTGGGAAGTACTCCTTGGCGTCAGCCCTCCCAGAGTCCGCCATTAGCCACACCAAAGAGCCCGGGTAGGCTCCAGTGTTGGGTTGCCTCAGGCCAAACAACCAACAGGGAGGGAACCCGGCCCCACCCATCAGCAGACAAGCAGATTAAAGTTCTACTGAGCTCTGCCCACCAGAGCAACACCCAGCTCTACCCACCACCAGCCCCTCCCATCAGGAAACTTGTACAAACCTCTTAGATAGCCTAATCCACCAAAGGGCAGACAGCAGAAGCAAGAAGAACTACAATCCTGCAGCCTGTGGAACAAAAACTACATTCACAGAAAGATAGACAAGATGAAAAGGCAGAGTGCTATGTACCAGATGAAGGAACAAGATAAAACCCCAGAAAAACAACTAAATGAAGTGGAGATAGGCAACCTTCCAGAAAAAGAATTCAGAATAATGATAGTGAAGATGATCCAGGACCTCGGAAAAAGAATGGAGGCAAAGATTGAGAAGACGCAAGAAATGTTTAACAAAGACCTAGAAGAATTAAAAAACAAACAAACAGAAATGAACAATACTATAAATGAAACGAAAAATACACTAGAAGGAATCAATAGCAGAATAACTGAGGCAGAAGAACGGATAAGTGACCTGGAAGACAGAATGGTAGAATTTACTGCCATGGAACAGAATAAAGAAAAAAGAATGAAAAGAAATGAAGACAGCCTAAGAGACCTGTGGGACAACATTAAACACAACAACATTCGCATTATAGGGGTCCCAGAAGGAGAAGAGAGAGAGAAAGGACCTGAGAAAATATATGAAGAGATTAGACTAAAAAACTTCCCTAACATGGGAAAGAAAATAGCCGCCCAACTCCAGGAAGCACAGCGAGTCCCATACAGGATAAACCCAAGCAGAAACACACCAAGACACACAGCAATCAAATTGGCAAAAAATAAAGACAGAAAAATTATTGAAAGCAGCAAGGGAAAAACGACAAATAACATACAAGGGAACTCCCATAAGGTTAACAGCTGATTTCTCAGCAGAAACTCTACAAGCCAGAAGGGAGTGGCATGACATTTTAAAGTGATGAAAGGGAACAACCTACAACCAAGATTACTCTACCTGGCAAGGATCTCATTCACATTCAATGGAGAAATCAAAAGCTTTACAGACAAGCAAAAGCTAAGAGAATTCAGCACCAGCAAACCAGCTCCGCAATAAATGCTAAAGGAACTTCTCTAAGTGAGAAACACAAGAGAAGAAAAGTACCTACAAAAACAAACCCAAAACACTTAACAAACTGGAAATAGGAACATACATATTGATAATTACCTTAAACGTGAATGGATTAAATGCTCCAACCAAAAGACACAGGCT
>NW_020173198.1:11633314-11673408 GCF_003031525.2 Neophocaena asiaeorientalis asiaeorientalis | reverse complement strand
TGCAAGGATTCTTCAATATACGCAAATCAATCTATGTGATACACCATATTAACAAACTGAAGAATAAAAACCATATGATTATCTCAATAGAGGCAGAAAAAGCTTCTGACAAAATTCAACACCCATTTATGATAAAAAAAAACTCTCCAGAAAGTGGGCACAGAGGGAACCTATCTCAACATAATAGAGACCATATACGACAAACCCACAGCAAACAACATTCTCAATGGTGAAAAATTAAAAGTATTTCCTCTAAGATCAGGAACAAGACAAGGATGTCCACTCTCAACACTATTATTCAACATATTTTTTATACACTAATGATGAAAAATCTGGAAGAGAAATTAAGGAAACACTCCCATTTACCATTGCAACAAAAAGAATAAAATACCTAGGAATAAACCTATCTGGAGAGAAAAAAGAATTGTATGCAGAAAACTATAAGACACTGATGAAAGAAATTAAAGATGATACAAGGGGCTTCCCTGATAGCATCCAATGGCATTTTTTACAGAACTAGAACCAAAAAATATTAAAATTTGTATGGAGACACAAAAGACCACGAATAGCCAAAGCAATCTTAAGGGAAAAAAACGGAGCTCAAGGAATCAGGCTCCTGGACTTCAGACAATCCTACAAAGCTACAGTAATCAAGACAATATGGTACTGGCACAAAAACAGAAATATAGATCAATGGAACAGGATAGAAAGCCCAGATATAAACCCACGCACCTATGGTCAACTAATCTATGACAAAGGAGGCAAGGGTATACAATGGAGAAAATACAGTCTCTTCAATAAGTGGTGCTGGGAAAACTGGACAGCTACATGTAAAAGAATGAAATTAGAACACTCCTTGACACCATATACAAAAATAAACTCAAAATGGATTAGAAACCTAAATGTAAGACCTGACACTATAAATCTCTTAGAGGAAAACATAAGGAGAACACTCTTTGACATAAATCACAGCAAGACCTTTTTTAATCCACCTCCTAGAGTAATGGAAATAAAAACAAAATTAAATAAATAGGACCTAATGAAACTTTTTGTACAGAAAAGGAAACTACAAACAAAATGAAAAGACAGCCTTCAGAATGGGAGAAAATATTTGCAAACGAATCAACAAAGGATTATTGTCCAAAATATATAAACAGCTCATGCAGCTCAATATTAAAAAACAAACAACCCAATCCAAAAATGGGCAGAAGACCTAAATGGACGTTTCTCCAAAGAAGACATACAGATGGCCAAGAAGCACATGAAAAGCTGCTCAACATCACTAATTATTAGAGAAATGCAAATCAAAACTACAATGAGGTATCACCTCACCATATTAACAAATTGAAAAATAAAAACCATATGATCATCTCAATAGAGGCAGAAAAAGCTTTTGACAAAATTCAACATCCATTTATGATCAAAAACTCTCCAGAAAGTGGGCATAGAGGGAACCTACCTCAACATAATAGAGACCATATATGACAAACCCACAGCAAACAACATTCTCAATGGTGAAAAATTAAAAGCATTTCCTCTAAGATCAGGAACAAGACAAGGATGTCCACTCTCAACACTATTATTCAACATAATAAACTATTATTCAACAAATGCTGGAGAGGGTGTGGAGAAAAGGGAACCCTCTTGCACTGTTGATGGGAATGTAAATTGATAGAGCCACTATGGAGAACAGTATGGAGGTTCCTTAAAAAACTAAAAATAGAATTACCATATGACCCAGCAATCCCACTACTGGGCATATACCCAGAGAAAACCATAATTCAAAAAGACACATGCACCCCAATGTTCATGCAGCACTATTTACAATAGCCAGGACATGGAAGCAACCTAAATGCCCATCAACAGATAAATGGATGAAGAAGATGTGGTACATATATACAATGGAGTATTACTCAGCCATTAAAAGGAACGAAATTGGGTCATTTGTAGAGACGTGGAAGGATCTAGAGACCATCATACAGAGTGAAGTAAGTCAGAAAGAGAAAAACAAATATCATATATTAACGCATATATGTGGAACCTAGAAAAATGGTAAAGATGAACCTGTTTGCAGGGCAGAAATTGAGACACAGATGCAGAGAACAAACGTATGGACACCAAGGGGGGAAGTGGCATGGGTGGTGGTGGTGGTGTGATGAATTGGGAGATTGGGATTGACATATATACACTAATATGTATAAAATAAATAACTAATAAGAACCTGCTGTATAAAAAAATAAATTCAAAAAAGAAATAGAAGCAATCTGAAAGATTAGATTAAGTTGGTAATCTACTTTCCTTCTTGTCTCAAATTTCTTTTTTTATATAAATTTATTTATTAAAAAAAAAGAAAAAGGAAATGAGAAGGGAATCGAAACATGTCACTAGTAAAAAAATTCATCTAAACACAAAGGAAAGCAGTATGGAAGGAAGGGACAAAAAAGGTATAAGACATATAGAAAGCAGATAAAATGGCAATTCCCTATCAGTAACTAAATGTAAAAGGATTAAATTCCCCCAATTAAAAGACACAGATTGGCAGAACAAATGAAAAAAGAGAATCCAACTAGATGCTGTCTATGAGAGACTCACTTTAGAGCTAAGAACCTGCATAGATTTAAACCAAAAGGATGGAGAAAGTTATTCTGTGGAAATAGTAATCACAGGAGAACAGGAATAGCTATGCTAATATCAGACAAAATGGACTTTAAATTTAAAAAACTATTACAAGAGATAAAGGACATTATATAATGATGAAAGGGTCAATTCACCAAGAATATAATTACAAACATATGCAAACATCAGACCCTAAATATATAAAGCAAACATTGACAGCATATGTCAAGAATTCCTGCAACTCAACAACAACAAAAGACAAAAACAACCCAATTTAAAGATGGACAAACAACTTAAACAGACATTTCTCCAAAGAAGGTATACTAATGGTCAATAAGCACATGAAAAAGATGCTCAACATCATTAATCATTAGGGAAATGCAAATCAAAATCAAATGTGATATCATCTTACACCCATTAGGATGGATACTCTTTCAAAAAAACAAAATAACAGGTATTGGTGAAGATTTGGAGAAACTGGGATCCTTGTGCAATCATTGGTGGGAGTATAAAATGGTGCAGCTGCTATGGAAAACAATACAGCAGTTCCTCAAAAAAAATTAAACATAGAATTACCATGTGATCCATCAATTCCACTCTAGGTATATACCCAAAAGGATTGAAAGCAGTGTCTTGAAGAGATATTTATATACTCCTGTGCATAGCAGAATTATTCACAATAGCCAAAAGGTGTCAGCAACCCAAGTGTCCACTGATGAATGGATAAACAAAATGTGGTATATACATACAATCGAATATTATTGGCCCCTACTAAAAAGGAAATTCCAGCACATTGTACATGGATGAACATTGAGGCCCTTATGCTAAGTGAAATTAGTCAGTCACAAAAATATACATACTGTATAATTCCAACACATTCTTTTCAAGTGCACTTGAAACATTCTCCAGGATAGATCACATGCTAGGACACAAAACAAGTCTTGGTAAATTTAAGAAAATTTAAATCATATTAAGCATCTTTTCCGACCACAACGCTATGATACTAGAAATCAACTACGAGAAAAAACTGCAAAGAATCCTAACACGTGGAGGCTAAACAATATGCTACTAAACAACCAATGGATCACTGAAGAAATCAAAGAGGAAATTAAAAAATACCTGGAGACAAATGAAAATGAAAACATAACAATCCAAAATCTATGGTATGCAGCAAAAGCAGTTCTAAGAGGGAAGTTCGAAGGGATACACGCTTACCTCAGGAAACAAGAAAAATATCAAATACACATCCTAACTTTACACCTAAAGGAACTAGAAAAAGAAGAACAAAACCCAAAGTTAGTGGAAGGAAAGAAATCATAAAGATCAGAGCAGAAATACATAGAGACTAAAGAAACAATAGAAAAGATCAATGAAACTAAGAATTGATTCTTTGAAAAGATAAACAAAATTGATAAACCTTTAGCCAGACTCATCAAGAAAAAGAGAGGGCCCAAATCAATAAAATCAGAAATGAAAAACGAGAAGTTACAACCAACATCACAGAAATACAAAAGATTATAAGAGACTACTATGAACAACTATATGCCAATAAAATGGACAGCCTAGAAGAAATGGACAAATACCTGGAAATGTACAATCTCTCAACACCGAACAAGGAAGAAATAGAAAATATGAACAAACCAATTACCAGTAATGAAATTGAATCAGTAATTTTAAGACTCCCAACAAATAAAACTCCAAGACCAGATGGCTTCACAGGTGAATGTTACCAAACATTTAAAGGAGTTAACACCTATCCTTCTCAAACTACTCCAAATACTGCAGAGGAAGGAACACTTCCAAAATCATTCTATGAGGCCAGCATCAACCTGACACCCAAACCAGACAAAGATATAAAAAAAAGAAAGAAAGAAAATTAGAGGCCAGTATCACCGATGAACATACATGCAAAAATCCTCAACAAAATTTTAGCAAACCAAATCCAGCAATACGTTAAAAGGATCAAATACTACAATCAAGTGGGATTTACCCCTGGGATGCAAGGATTTTTCAATATCCACAAATCAATCAATATGATACACCACAATAACAAATTGAAGAATAAAAATCATATGATCATCTCAATAGATGCCGAAAAAGCTTCTGAAAAAATTCAATGTCCATTTATGATAAAATCTCTCCAGAAAGTGGGCACAGAGAAAGCATACCTCAACATAATAGAGGTGATATATGACAAGCCCACAGCTAACATCATGCTCAGTGATGAAAAGGTGAAAGCATTTCCTCTAAGATCAGGAACAAGGCAAGGATGCCCACTCTCACTACTTTTATTCAACATAGTATTGGAAGTCCTAGCCACAGCAATCACAGATGAAAAAGAAATAAAATGAATCCAAATTGGAAAGAAGTAAAACTATCAAAGTTTGTAGAAGATATGATACTATACATAGAAAATCCTAAAGACACCACCAGAAAACTACTAGAACTCATCAATGAATTTGATGAAGTCACAGAATACAAAATTAATATACAGAAATCTGTTGCATTTCTATACACTAATGATGAGCTATCAGAAAGAGAAATACTAGAAATCAACTACGAGAAAAAACTGCAAAGAATCCTAACACGTGGAGGCTAAACAATATGCTACTAAACAACCAATGGATCACTGAAGAAATCAAAGAGGAAATTAAAAAATACCTGGAGACAAATGAAAATGAAAACATAACAATCCAAAATCTATGGTATGCAGCAAAAGCAGTTCTAAGAGGGAAGTTCGAAGGGATACACGCTTACCTCAGGAAACAAGAAAAATATCAAATACACATCCTAACTTTACACCTAAAGGAACTAGAAAAAGAAGAACAAAACCCAAAGTTAGTGGAAGGAAAGAAATCATAAAGATCAGAGCAGAAATACATAGAGACTAAAGAAACAATAGAAAAGATCAATGAAACTAAGAATTGATTCTTTGAAAAGATAAACAAAATTGATAAACCTTTAGCCAGACTCATCAAGAAAAAGAGAGGGCCCAAATCAATAAAATCAGAAATGAAAAACGAGAAGTTACAACCAACATCACAGAAATACAAAAGATTATAAGAGACTACTATGAACAACTATATGCCAATAAAATGGACAGCCTAGAAGAAATGGACAAATACCTGGAAATGTACAATCTCTCAACACCGAACAAGGAAGAAATAGAAAATATGAACAAACCAATTACCAGTAATGAAATTGAATCAGTAATTTTAAGACTCCCAACAAATAAAACTCCAAGACCAGATGGCTTCACAGGTGAATGTTACCAAACATTTAAAGGAGTTAACACCTATCCTTCTCAAACTACTCCAAATACTGCAGAGGAAGGAACACTTCCAAAATCATTCTATGAGGCCAGCATCAACCTGACACCCAAACCAGACAAAGATATAAAAAAAAGAAAGAAAGAAAATTAGAGGCCAGTATCACCGATGAACATACATGCAAAAATCCTCAACAAAATTTTAGCAAACCAAATCCAGCAATACGTTAAAAGGATCAAATACTACAATCAAGTGGGATTTACCCCTGGGATGCAAGGATTTTTCAATATCCACAAATCAATCAATATGATACACCACAATAACAAATTGAAGAATAAAAATCATATGATCATCTCAATAGATGCCGAAAAAGCTTCTGAAAAAATTCAATGTCCATTTATGATAAAATCTCTCCAGAAAGTGGGCACAGAGAAAGCATACCTCAACATAATAGAGGTGATATATGACAAGCCCACAGCTAACATCATGCTCAGTGATGAAAAGGTGAAAGCATTTCCTCTAAGATCAGGAACAAGGCAAGGATGCCCACTCTCACTACTTTTATTCAACATAGTATTGGAAGTCCTAGCCACAGCAATCACAGATGAAAAAGAAATAAAATGAATCCAAATTGGAAAGAAGTAAAACTATCAAAGTTTGTAGAAGATATGATACTATACATAGAAAATCCTAAAGACACCACCAGAAAACTACTAGAACTCATCAATGAATTTGATGAAGTCACAGAATACAAAATTAATATACAGAAATCTGTTGCATTTCTATACACTAATGATGAGCTATCAGAAAGAGAAAGTAAGAAAAACAATCCCACTTACCATTGCATCAAAAAGAATAAAATACCTAGGAATAAACCTACCTAAGGAGGTAAAAGACCTGAACTCAGAGAATTATAAGACACTGATGAAAGAAACTGAAGATGACAAACAGACCAAAAGATATGTCATGGGGACTTCCATGGTGGTGCAGTGGTTAAGACTCTGTGCTCCCAACGCAGGGGGCCCGAGTTTAATCCCTGCTCCAGGAACTAGATCCCACATGCATGCCACAACTAAGAGTTCCCATGCCACAACTAAGGAGCCCACGAGCCACAACTAAGGAACCCACGAGCCACAACTAAGGAGCCCGTGAGCTGCAACTAAGACCCAACACAACCAAATAAATAAGTAAAATAAAATAAAAGTAATTTCTTAAAAAAGACATACTATGTTCATGGATTGGAAGAATCAGGATTGTTAAAATGACCATACTACCCAAGGCAATTGACACATTCCCTATCAAAATACGAAGGGCATTTTTATGGAAACAGAAGTCCCCAAATAGCCAAAACAATCTTGAGAAAGAAGAACAGAGCTGGAGGAATCATGCTCCCTGACTTCAGTCTATACTACAAAACTACAATAATCAAAACAGTATGGTACAATAATCAAAACAGTATGGTACTGGCACATAGATCAATGGAATAGAATAGAGAGCCCAGAAATAAACCCACACACTTATGGTCAGTTAATCTATGACAAGGGAGACAAGAATATACAATGGAGAAAAGACATTCCCTTCAATAAGTGGTGCTGGGAAAACTGGACAGCTACACATAAAAGAATGAAATTAGAACATTTCCTCATACCATATAAATTTGAAATGTATTAAAGACGTAAATGTAAGATCAGAAACCATAAAAATCCTAGAAGAAAACATAGGCAGAAAACTCGTCAACATAAATCAAACCAGTATTTTTTTGGATCTGTCTCCTAAAGCAAAGGAAATAAAAATAAACAAATGGGACCTAAGGAGACTTAAAAGCTTTTTCACAGCAAAGGAAATCATTGACAGAATAAAAAGACAACCTTTTGAAAAGGAGAAAATATTTGCTAATGTTATGACCAATAACATTATATTATTGGGGTTAATATCTGTAGTATATAAACAACTCATACAACTCAATATCAAAAGAACAAACAACCCAATTAAAAAATGGGCAGAAGACCTGAATAGACATTTTTCCAAGGAAAATATACAGATGGCCCAGGCATAGGAAAAGATGCTCAACATCATTAATCATCAGAGAAATGCAAATTAAAACCACAGTGAGATATCACCTCACACCTGTCAGAAAGGCTATCATTAAAAAGCCCACAAATAATAAATGTTGGCGAGGACGTGGAGAAAAGGGAACCCTTGTGTACTGTTGGTGGGAATGTAAATTGGTGCAGCCGCTGTGTATAACAGTATAGCAGTTTCTCAAAAAACTAAAAACAGAACTACCATATGATCCAGCAATTCCACTACTGTGTATATATCCAAAAACATGCCGCAGAGCAACTAAGCCCATGCGCCACAACTACTGAGCCTACGCTCTAGAGCCTGTGAACCACAGCTACTGAGCCCGAGTGCCACAACTACTGGAGCCCACACTCCTAGAGCCCATGCTCTGCAATGAGAAGCTACCACAATGAGAAGCCCACACACTCCAACAAAGATAGCCCCCACTCGCCACAACTAGAGAAAGCCCACACACAGCAACGAAAACCCAACGCAGCCATAAATTAATTAATTAATCTATCTTAAAACAGATGTGGTGTATGTATACAATGGAATACTACTCAGCCATAAAAAAGAATGCTATTTTGCCATTTGCAACAACATGGATGGACTTGGAGGGACTAAGTGAAATAAGTCAGACAAAGACAAATACTGTATGATATCACTTACGTATGGAATATGAAAAATAAAACAAACTAGTAAATATAACGAAAAGGAAACAGACTCACAGATATAGAGAACAAACTAGTGGTTACCAGTGGGGAGAGTGAAAAGGGAAGGGGCAAGACATGGGTAGGAGAACAAGTGGTACAAATTATTATGCATAAAATAAACTATAAGGATATATTATGCGACACAGGGAATATATCTTATAATAACTATAAATGGAGTATAACCTTTAAAAATTGTGAATCACTGTTGTACATTTGAAACTTGTATAATGTTGTACATCAACTATACCTCAATTTTAAAAAGTATTTTTAAAATATTGTATGCTTCCACTCATATGAGATACCTAGAGTAATCAAATTCACACACAGACAGTAGAATGGTCGTTACCAGGGATTGCTGTAGGGGAAAATAGAGAGTTATTGTTTTAGTGAGTACAGAGTTGCTGTTTTGCAAGATGCAAATAATTCTGGAGATGAATAATGATGATGGTTACACAATGTGAATTTCTTAATGCCACTGAATTGTACACTTAAAAATGGTTACAATGGTAACATTTACATTATGTGTATTTTATCACCATTAAATATGTTTTTTAAAAAACAGATGGGGAAAAGACATTATGAATAATGGAGCAAAGATAAGGATGATAGCAGATTTGTTGGAAATGATACAGGGTAGTGGAGTACCATCTTTAAAATTCTGAAAGAAATGTGTCAACCTAGAGTTCTATAACATGCAAAAGTATCTTTCAAAAATGAAGGCAGGGGCTTTCCTAGTGGCACAGGAGTTAAGAATCTGCCTGCCAATATGGGGGACACGGGTTTGAGCCCTGGTCCGGGAAGATCCCACATGCCATGGAACAACTAAGCCTGTGTGCCACAACTACTGAGCCTGCGCTCTAGAGCCACGTGCCACAACTACTGAGCCCGCGTGCCTAGAGCCTGTGCTCCGCAACAAAGAGAAGCCACCACAATGAGAAGCCCGTGCACCACAACGAAGACTAGCCCCCACTCACCACAACTAGAGAAAGCCCACACACAGCAACAAGGATCCAACGCAGCCAAAAATAAATAAAAATAAAAAATAAATTTATATTAAAAAAAAATGAAGGCAAGATGTTCTCAGACATACAAAAGCTGCAACAATTCACTGTCTTCAGATTCCTTTTTTTTTTTTTTTTTTTTTTTTTCAAATTTTTTTTGTCTTCAGATTCTTATAAGAAAAAATGTTAAAGGAAGACTTCAGGCAGAAGGAAAATAGTGCCAGATGGAAGTCTGGATATACACAAAGAAATGAAGAACACCAGAAATGGTAACTATGTAAATAAGTATATGACAGTTTTTCTTAGTATTTAAATCTCCTAAAGGTTAACTATTTAAACAAAATTAACAACAAATGTTGTATGGGCTTTATAACATATGTAAAAGTAAAATATATGAAAACAAAAACATAAAGGTCAGGTAGAGAGAATAGGAGCATATTATTGTAAAATGTTTATGTTACATGTTAAGTGGTATAATATCACTTAATGGTAGACAGTGATAAGTTAAAGATATATATTATGAATCCTACAGCAAACCCTAAATTAAAAACAAAAACCAAAAAACAGAGTGATAGCTAATAAGTCAAACAAGGTGATAAATGGAACTATAAAAACTAACAAAATCAAAGCTGTATAAAAAGAGAGAAAAGGGAAGGAAAAACAGATGGGACAAATAGAAAACAAGTAGCAAGATGATAAATTTAAACTTATATCAATTGTCTCATTAAATGTAAATGGTCTAAATAATTCAATTAAAAGGCAGAGATTTTCAGAACGGCTAAAAAAACAAAACTCAACTCTATACTGCCTATGAGAAACACACCTTAAATATAAAAACACAGATATAAGTTAAAAGGAAGCATACAGAAAAAGGTATACCATGCTAATACTAATCAATTATTGGAATGGCTATATTTATATAAGACAAAATTTCAGAGATTGCAGGACAAAGAATATTACTAGAGATAACGAAGGTCATTTGATAATGATAAATTCATGAAGAAGTCAAAAGAATGCTAAATGTTTACGCACCTAACAACAAATTCAAACTACATGAAACAAAAAAATTACAGGAATTCAGGGAGGGATAGAAAAATCCACAATTATAGCCAAAGATGTCAATACCCTCTCTCAGTAATTGATTGAACAAGTCAACAGAAAATCAGTAAGGATTTAAGAAAAAAACAAAAAAACAAAAACGATACTAGCAGCCAACTTGACCGTATTGACATTTACACAACACTTCACCCAACAACAGAATACACATTCTTTTCAACAGCACATGTTCCCCAACCACAGTGAAGTTAAAGTAGGAATTAATAAAAGGAAGATCCTTTTGAAAATCCCCAAATATTTAGAAACTAACACACTTTTGTGTAACCTGTGGGACAAAAAATAAAAATAAGCCAAAGGAGAAAATAAGTATTTTGAACTGAATGAAAATAAAAACACAATATATCAAGTTGTGTGATAACCTGCTGAAGTGGTATCTGAAGAGAACTTTTATAGCACTAAATGCCTTTATTAGAAAAAAAAAAGTTCTCAAATCAATGGCCTCAGTGTCCAGCCTAAAAAAAATAAAAACTAGAAAAAGAAAAGCAAATTAAACCTAAAATAGAAGAAAGTAAATAATAAAGGCCAGAGCAGAAATCAATGAAATAAACAGAAAAGCAATACAGAAAAATCAATGGAACTAGAAACTGGTCCCTGGAGATCAGTAAAAGTGATAAACCTCCAACAGACAAATCAGGAAAACAAAGAAAGAGGACACAAATTACCAATATCAGGAATGAGAGAGGTGACATCACTACAGATTCTACAAATATGAAATGGATAATAAGGCAATATTATGAAAAACTTTATGTCAATAAATTCAATGACTTAGATGAAACAATTCCTTGAAAGTCAAACCATGAAGTTCACTTAAAAAGAAATAAATAACCTGATTAACCCTATATCTATTTTTAAAAAGTTGAATTAATAGTGAAAAACCTTTTCATAAGGGAAACCGCAGGCCCAGATGGCTTTTCTGGTGAATTCTACCAATCATTTAAGGAATAAACAATACAAGTTATATGCAAACTCTTCTAGAAAACTGAAAAGGTGGCAATACCTCCCAACTTATTCTATGATGCCAGTATTACTCTGACACCAAAGCCAAAGACATTACTATAAAAGTAAATTACTGACCAATATCCTTCAGGAACATAGAACATTTCTAAACAAATTTTAGAAAATTGAATCCAACAATATATAAAAAGGATAATATATCCTAACCAAGTGGAGTTTTGTCCAAGGAATGTTAGGATGGTTTAATGTTTGAATAATCAATCAGTGTAATTTACCATATTAACAAACTAAAAAATTTTAAAACCATGATCATCTTAATAGACACAGAAGAAGCATTTGGAAAAAGCTGACATTAATTCCTGATTTTTTAAAAAATTCCTCACCAATTAGGAATAAAAGGGAACTTCCTAACCTGATAAAGGCCATCTATGACAAACCCACAGGGAACACCATGCCGAATATTGAAAGACTGAATGCTTTCTCCTTAAGATCAGAAATAAACTAAGAATGTCCTCTCTCACCACTTCTACTCAACATTATACTGGAAGTTCTAGACAACAAGGCAAGAAAAATAAATAGAAAGCATTCAGATTGGAAAGGAAGAAGTAAAACTGTCACTATTCACAGATTACATGATTGCCCATGTAGAAATCTGAAGGAATCTACCAAAAGACTACTAATAAGTGAGTTTAACAAGGTGGCAGAATAGCAGGCCAATATAAAAAATTCAAGTGCATTTCCATCTACCAGTAATGAACAATCAGGACTTGAAATTTTAAAATAATATCTATAATATACTCCAAAATATGAAAAATAAATCTGACAAAATATGTGAAAGGTGTGTACACTGGGAATGACAAAAACACTGCTGAGAGAAATTTAAAAAGACCTAAATAAATCAAGAGATATATCATATCCAGGGACTGGAGGACTCAATAGTGTCAATATGCCAGTTCTCTCCAAATTGACCTAAAGATTTAATGCAATCCCAATAGGCTTCTTGTATAAATTGTTACCAGATTCTAAAATTCACATGGAAATATAAAGGAACTAGAATAGTCAAGAGGAAGGACAAAGTTGGAATACTAACACTACCTGATTTCAAGACTTATTATAAACCTGCATTAGTTAAGATAGTGTGGAACTGGTGTAAAAATAGACAAATAGATCAACAGAACAAAACAGAGCCCAGAAATAGACCCACACATATGTGGACAACTTATTTTCAACAAAGGTGCAAAGGCAATTCAATGGAGAAAGGATGGTCTTTTCAACAAAAGACAATGGAACAATTTGATACCTACATACAAAGAAGTGAACTTCCATTCATAACCCATAATATATACAAATTTAACTATAAATGGGTCATCGACCTAAATGTAAAAACTCAAATTATAAAACTTTTAGAGGAAAACATAGGAAAAAAACATTGTTACTTTGAGTTAAGCAAAATTTCTTAGATATAACAAGAAAAGAATGATGCAAAGGAGAACAAATAGATAAATCGGATTTTATCAAAATTTAAAACTTCTGCTCTTAAAAGAACACTGTCAAGAGAAGGAAAAGAGCCACACAGGGGAGAAAATATTTGGAAATCATATATCTGATAAAGGATTTGTATCCAGAATATATCAAGAACTTTCAAAATTCAATAATGAGGGAGCTTCCCTGGCAGTCCAGTGGTTAAGACTCTGCACTTCCTTGGGACTTCCCTGGTGGCGCAGTAGTTATGAATCCGCCTACCAATGCAGGGGACACGGGTTGGAGCCCTGGTCCAGGAAGATCCCACATGCTGCAGAGCAACTAAGCCTGTGCGCCACAACTACTGAGCCGGTGTGCCACAACTACTGAGCCCGCGCACCTAGAGCCCGTGCTCCACAACAAGAGAAGCCACCACAATGAGAAGCCCACACACCACAATGAAGAGTAGCCCCCACTTGCCACAACTAGAGAAAGCCCATGCTCAGCAACGAAGACCAACGCAGCCAAAAATAAATAAATAAATTTATTAAAAAAAAAAAAAAGACTCCGCACTTCTACTGCAGGGGGCATGGGTTTGATCCCTGGTCGGGGAACTAAGAGCCCACAATCCGCATGTCACGGCCAATAAAAACAGAAAAACAACCCAATAAAAAATGCATAAGGCGTATGAATACTTCTCCAAAGAAGACAGATGAATAGTAGATAAACACATGAAAAAAATGCTCAACTTCATTAGTCATTAGAGAAATGCAAACTAAAACGAGATAGCACTGCCCAACTGTTAGAATGGCTAAATTAAATTAAAAAGACTAACCATACCACGTGTTGATGAGGATGTGGAGGAACTGGAACTCTCCTACACTGCCAGTGGGGATGCAAAATGGCACAACCACTCTGGAAAACAGTCAGTTTCCTAAAAATATAAACATCTGATCCAGGCATTCCACTCCTATGTATTCACCCAAAAGGAAGGAAAGCTTTTTAATGTCCTTTCAAAGGCTGGTACACAAATGTTCATAGTAGCTTTATTTGTAATAGCCCCAAACTGCAAACAACTCAAATGTCCATACCACTCATAAGTAACAAGGAACGAACTCTTGGTTCACAATAACGTACAGCATGGATGGGTCTTGAAATAATTACACTGAATGAAAGAAGCCAGGAAAAGAATACATAAAACAACAAGGTCCTACTATATAGCACAGAGAACTATATTCAATATCCTATGATAAACCACAATGGAAAAGAATATTTTTTTAAAAAGAATGTACGTGTATATATACATATATATAAAATGAATCACTTTGCTTGCTGTACAGCAGTAATTAACACAACACTGTAAATTAACTATACTTCAATTTTACATATATATTTTTTTGGCTGCACCACGTGGCACGTGGGATCTTAGTTCTCCGACTAGGTATCCAAACTGTGCCCCCCTGCATTGGAAGCATGGTGTGTTAACCACTGCACTGCCAGGGAAGTCCCCAATTTTTTAAAAAAAGAAAAAGAATACACACTGTTTCGAGTCCATTTATATAAAATTCTAGGATATACAAACTAACAGATAGTGACAGCAAGCAGAATGGCTGTTGGAGGGTGGGGGAGATGGATTACAAAAGGACAGCAAGAAACAACCAAAAACCGAAAACCAAAACCCCAATTCAAAAGAAAAAAGCCACCCTGGATTTCTACAAGTGTTTTCACCTGAATGGAACTAGTGGCTTTTATTTGAGATAAGCTGAGATCTGGACATAGTGTTTAAACTTTCTCTAAATATTTCCCATCGTGTTATTTTTAGAGCTAGCATGGGATTAAATAGCACTCACTAATATACCGTGACAACTGGCAAACACACAGAGGTAAACGCCAGAGAAACCGTTCACACTTCCAAGGCCTCTAGTTGGTCCAACGAGCAGTTACAGAGACAGAAAGCATCACAAGAAAACAGTGACAGCTTTTTAAGAACCATGAAAGGAGAGAGAAGAACAGCAAAATGTTTCCAATAAAATCTTACTCATGTTTCCAAAAAAGCAATTCTAACTTGTCCATAATGGAACAAGGAACAAGGGAAAAGGTCATCTTTCATGTTCAACATTTTTCTACCTAAGTTTTACATGTATATGTACAGTTTTACAGCACTAAAGCAGAACCACGAGGGGAAAATGCAAAAAGTAGGTTCTGCTCTGTAAGTAAATTTATCATCACATTTTCTCTCGTTTCCTTCCACCCATTTATCTTTTCAAGTTGCCAAGAACATCCCTGGGAATAATCACCTCCTACGTCAAAAGCTGGGGATAGGATAATTGGCATCTGATGATGGGAGATGACATCTTTAAATAGTCACTTTTAACTTCATAACATATATTTCATCTTTAACCATGTATATACTGCTTCAACTCCTAGCTTTAAAATGCAGGGGAGCGTATATTGGAAGATGCCCCAATAACAAGGATAAATTCTCCAAAAGTTTGCAATAGCTAAAAAAAATTTTTGAAACCCATTAGATCAAGTGTCACTTATGTAACAAGGATCTTAAAATACAAGGTCTAGGAAAAGATCAACATCCATCCTATCTATCTATCTATCTATCTGTCTGTCTGTCTATCTATCAAAATGACTTCCTGGTTAATGATTAAAGGTTTGAGTTTTTGAAATATCATATACTATGAATAAACCTAAAGGAAAATAAATGATTCTTTGCGGTACTAATAAACACACACCATGTATCATTCATGTGAGATGCTGGTACTACTTTATACAAAGTGGCAACATATGTGAAGGAACCCATTTGGGACATTCACATAATGTTTCTTACAAGCTCATAATACTGGAAACCAAAGGAATTTGTTCGGTTTGATACCAACACACTCACACCCATAACATGTCTCCACCACATTGGGTGGACCTCGGCCAAGACATCACACAAAGTGCATGGCTGATTGTTTCTGCCTCGTCCAAACCAACTCCGCACAAAGTTGAAAATGAGAGCCTCAAGCAAGAGCAAATACAACTCCCGTAGCCCAGTAGCACTGATGGCCGGCTCACTCACCGGCAAGCAGATGCTTGCAGCACTATTTGCTTAAGGCTGCTACCCTATGGCAGAAAGTTATCTTAGGAAAGCAATGACCCTGACATCTATGCTAAAGAACCTTCCACATGTGTGCACGGGGAGCCACGTGCAAAGATGCAAGAGCACCTCTGCTTGTAATGAAGAAAACTTGGAAACAACCCAGGTGGGCAGCAACAGGGGATTTATTAAAACTGTGCTACAGTCCCCCGAGCACACTAGAACACAGCGGTTACAAGGAATGAGCTAGAGCCATAGGGAGTGACACGGTTAGACCTCTGATGCTTTGTAGAGTTAACATCAAAAAGAAGACATGTTTACAAAATATGCACAATATGTACCATTTGTTGGGGAGAACATCCCCCCCAAAACACTACGTTTCCTATGTATAAATACATATCAACAGAAAAAGATGTGGGAAAATCCAAAAAAACTCCTAAGACTGGTCACCTCGAAAAGGAAGAGGAGAGAGAGGAAGGAATTGAGAGCTGAGAGGGTGGGAGTCCTCCACTTAATGCAGGACAAGTAATAAGAGAAATAGCGATTTATCCTGTTACTGTCGACTGCTTTTTATATCCATAATACCGTCACCAACTCTGCACACTAATGTTTGTGTCTCAGATAATCTGGTTGACCTTTTCAAAGCGTATCTGGAAAAAAAAGGGAAAAGAGAAAGAGAAACAAAACTTTTTACTGTTCATAGCTGCCAGCTTGATCTTATTCTGGTTCTGGAATGAACCAATTTAAACTTATTTTTCCAGGGTTAGAGGTTCTAAGATTGACTTGATGAGGTGATATCAGGGCATTCTATACAGCTGTAATTTTTCTGCAGAATTCCTCTTTGTACCGTTTTCTGTATGGTTGGCACTATTTGTGAAAGGGAGTTGAAAAAACTACTGCCTCTCTCTCCAAGCTGGGAGACCTTCAGTTTTTCAGAGGTTACACAGGCAACACATCCTGCTTCAGTCCTCACCCTGCTATGTTCTGCAGGGGCCCGCACACTGCCTCTATGTGGCAGGGATTCCTGCTTGGATGGAGTGCCAAAAGAAGGTAAACAGAGGTACCACGAACTTTCTAGCTGCTCTTCCACTGAAAATCACAGAAATCTCACATGATGAAATGCCAACGAAATGAATTTAGAATCCAAGAGTCATAGGCACCAGCAACAAACAACTGAAATATTCATAGATGGGGGGACTCAATAGTGTTAAGACATTAATTTCCCCCAAATTCAATTATAGCTTTACTACAATCCCAATCAAAATCTGAGCAGGCATTTTGTAGAAACTGATGAGCTGATTCTAAAAAGTATACAGAAAATCATATGGAAACAAAGGACTAGAATAGGCAAAACAGTTTTGTAAAAGAAGAACAAATTTGGAGGATTTACAATACGTGGCTTCAGTACTCTCCATAAAATACAATCAAAGACTGTGTCGTAATTGGCATACAGATAGATATACAGATCAATGGAACACAAACCACAGCAACCGACCACACGTACACGGTCAAGTGAATTTTAACAAAGGCACCACGGCAGTTGCATGGAGAGAGGATCATCGTTTCAACAAATGGTGCTGGATATGGGAAAAAATGGACATCAAGCCCAACCTCACACCATACACAAAAATTAACTCAAAATGGATCCTAGACCTAAATGTAAAAGCGAAAATGATAAAAATTCTTGGAGAAAACCTTTGTGACCCAGGTAGACAAAGCTTTCTTAGGAAACAAAAAAGCATAAAAGAAAAACATTGATAAACTGGACTTCATCAAAATTAAAAACTTCTGCACTTGGAGAGACCCCACTGAGAAGATGCAAAGGCAATCCACCAAGTAGGAGAAAATACTAACAATACATATATCTGAAAAAAGACTTCTGTCCAGAACATACAATGAACTCTGATGATTCAAAAACAGGAAGGTGGGCTTCCCTGGTGGTGCAGTGGTTAATAATCCGCCTGCCAATGCAGGGGACACGGGTTCGAGCCCTAGTCCAGGAAGATGCCACATGCCGTGGAGCAACTGAGCCTGTGTGCCACAACTACTGAGCTTGCACTCTAGAGCTCGTGAGCCACAACTACTGAGCCCGCGTGCCATAACTGCTGAAGCCCGCGCGCCTAGAGCCTGTGCTCCACTACAAGAGAAGCCACTGCAATGAGAAGCCCATGCACGGCAATGAAGAGTAGCCCCCACTCGCCACAACTAGAGAAAGCCTACGCGCAGCAACAAAGACCCAACACAGCCAAAAATAAATAAATTTATTTTTTAAAAAAAAGAACTGGGTTTAAAAGAAAATAGGAAGGCAAACAAGCTATAAAAATGGGCAAAAGATTTGAGCAGACACTTCACAAAAGATGTAACAGGGACTTCCCTGGTGGTCCAGTGGTTAAGAATCTGCCTTTCAATGCAGGGGACGCAGGTTCGATCCCTGGTCAGGGAACTAAGATTCCCACATGCCGCAGGACAACTAAGCCCATGCACTGCAACTACTGCCCCGTGCACATCAACTAGAGAGCCCACATCCCACAATGAAAGATCTTGTGTGCCGCAACGAAGACCCGATGCAGCCAAAAATAAATAGATAAATAAAAACGACGATGTAACAAATGACCAATGAGCGCATGAAAAAGTGCTTAACATCACTAGTCATCAGGGAAATGCAAATTAAAATGAGGTACCACCACATACCCACTAGAGTAGCCAAAATAAAAAAGACAAATGGACCCAGAGATTATCATACTTAGTAAGACAAAGACAAATATTATATATCATTTATATATGGCATCTAAAACAAATGACACAAATGAACTTATTTATAAAACAGAAATAGACGCACAAACATAGAAAACAAACTTATGGTTACCAAAGGGGAAAGGGGTGGGAAGGGATAAACTAGGATTTGGGGATTAACAGATACACACTACTATATATAAAACAGATAACCAACAAGGACCTATTGTATAGCACAGGGAACTATATTCAGTATCTTGTAATAACCTATAATGGAAGAGAATCTGAAAAAGATATATATAAAATTAATCACTTTGCTATATACCTGAAACTAACATAACATTGTAAACCAAATATACTTCAATAAAAATAATAAGAAGAAAATAAAAGACAGAAATTGAAAGATGTGACCCAACTGGAACGCATGTATTTCTGGCGGGAATGTACAATGGCACCACATCACCTGGTCCTCGGCCCCTATCCCGTGTGTCCTCCACGCATTCAATTCACAGGTTCATATAACCTGCTTGGCCTCATCAAGCCTGCTCTAAAACCCTGAATTTATGAGATAAAGCAATGATAGGGGGCTGTGGCCGCTGGCTCTGGCCCTGGGTTCTAAACTGTCCGTCACCGACAATGCAGTCGCAGGGATAGCTAAGTGAGCTATTTGAGTAGCTAAGTGAGCCTTCTTCAGGCAAAGTCTTGATTTAGGCTATCAGAGAAAAGCCTGCTGTCAGCACCTCAGGCAACCTAAATATCCAAGCCTGAGGGGGCTTTTTTCCCTCCTCTGCAAGAAAATTAATTTCTCCAAGTACTCTTTAAAGCAGTTCTCAAAGTGAGGGCCCGGACTAGCAGCACCAGCACAGCCTGGGAGGTTGTAAGAAAGGCAGAACCTCAGCCCCGCCGCAGGGTCCACCTGCATCTTCCCAAGATGTTCAGGTTCAAGTGCCGAGCGTGCTAGGCCACAACCAAGACTCCATGGAGCTAACGCAGGTGAAAGCCCTTCACACACTGTGAAGTGCTGTTAAAATGGATGCAGCCCTTGCTGCGGAGGGGCGGGGAGGCGGGGAGGCGGGCAGCAAGCAGGGGTGAAGGTGTTGAGGGCGGCCCCAACAGAGGAGTTGGTGGCCGCAGAAGTCCTGCCTGGAAGGAGACAGTGTCTCCAAGACACCTTCATTTTCTCAAGCAACCTCAACTGTGGTTAATCACTTTTAGACCCACTGCATTTCAGTGGGGTTCGGGTGAATCATTTCAGAGGAGTGAGGGAGTAAAAAGGCTTGAAGGTTTCTAGGACCCTCAGCAAGCCTTTCTGAAAACCTGATAAAAACTGTGGCATCCCTTTCCCAGAAACACACACATTTTACATACACTTTTGGTGAATTCACAGATTTCTTAGTCTTGAGTGCAGTGGGCACCAGATTAAAAATCTCGGGGAAGGGCTTATCCAGGAAGTTCAGCACCAGGACTCTGCTGGCACCATAGCTGGAAGGCACTGGCCAAGGAGGTTCTCCAGAACCACATGGAGGACCACACTGAAAGGAATCGCATGTTAATTTCCTCTACAATACTTTTTGAAGACCTACCTGTGCAGGTACCTCTCTAAGACGCTGGGGTCAGGACAGACAGATCCTCCAGCCAGGTGTCCAAGATTTGTGGCTTCTCAGGGCTCCTTACACCTGTGAGAGAAGTAGGATCAGACCTGTGTTCTCTACTTTAGGGCTCACAGAAGGTCACAGGGCCAGCCTCCCTCAGGACACCCCAGACCCTGCATACCTCAGGCATCCCACCTGCCCATCAAGATACAGATGCACCTCTATCATTTAATCCCCTCCCTCCCCTCAGAAGACAAAGCTGAAAAAAGCACCTGTTAGAATCTCATTTCCATTCCACCTGCCAGTTAGTTCTGGGCTCAGCTCACATGTGATGTTCTCTCATTTTCTAATTTCTTTTCACTTTTTATAAACCCTATCACTTCTGCACAATAATTCCAACAACTCAGTGAACACCAAAAAATGGAGGGGGACAATGGAATCAATTTTATCATCAACCATTCAAAGGCAATGCTCAGTAATACATTTTAATTCTGAAAATGTTCAATTTTTTTTTTTTTTTAAATTAAAGAGCTGCAGTGAGATTTGCACATAGATCTCAAGCACTCCGGGAGCAGTATCTCAGAGTTCCTGTCTGAGGGTAAATGCCAGGGCCTTTTCCAGTCACCTGCCCAAACCGTGACATTTAAAGCAACTTGGTGAACACAACTTCCTGGCATGTATAGGTTTCCCATTTGCCTATACACCTGCACAGTGGGCTGTGGACATTCTTAATTTATGTCTCCTTATACCCTGCGAGCATCACTGGTACCAGGCGGCAAAGGTGCATGTAGCAGAATGTTCTGTGCAGCTAAAAAGCTGCAGACAACCCAAGGCCTTACTCCCAGAAATTGATTAAATCAACTGTGATAGATAGAGAGCCATTGGATGGGAAACCGTGCAGCTATTAAAGAGAATAAGGTATCCCATCCATGCATTATATTATAGCATATAATGCAGTATATATAATTTACGATGCAATATTGTAATAGTACACATCACATTAATGTATAAGAGAAAGTGTTAATTTTAAAAATAATATATGCTATCACTTATCGTGATTATAAAATGTACTACAAGCCACTGTATTAGTTAACACATCCATACATTAATTAATGGAGAATCAAAGTGCACTTTAAAGTCAGTCCATTTGAATAAAAATAAAAGGGCACGTTTGAATACATAAATGTGAATATGCGTATCAATTGTCCAGAGCATTGGGACTCAGCCTTTCCCGCGCAGCGGCATCACCTGGAGGAGAGCCTGTTAAAGCCCAGATTGCCCGGCTCCCCCAGCAGGTCTAATTGGGCAGGTCTGGGGTGAGCTAGAGAAGTTGCATTTCTAACCAGCTCCCAAGTGATGCTGCTGGCCCCGGGGCCAGGCACACACCCAGGGCTCAACCGCGGCAATCTGGGGTAAGAGGAGCTTTGGGGCTTTTTATTTCAGAAAACTTACACATTCATTCAACAACCCTCGTTGAGCGTCAGCTCCATGCAGGGCAGCCGTGGACCGCCCGAGGGGTCGGGCTAGTAAAGGAACCACAGCCTTTTCCTCCGCCTCCTGGGTGCCTCACCCTAGAGGGGAAACTGAGGCCCCGAGACCGGTTGTCCAAAGTCGCGGAGTCTCTCTGGTGGAGCTGGGATTCGAACCTCAGGCTCTGAAATGCCTGCGAGCGTCCTGAGCGCTCCCGAGCTCCAAACGAGTTCCTCCCGCCGAGCCTGTGGGGACTCTGGGGGCTCCGGAGACGAAGTCCTCGGCCCCACTCGGACACGAAGGGGCGGACAGACTTCCTTCCCCGCTCTGCTGCCGTGAGTGTGCTGCGAGCGGCCGGCGCGCGCTCGCCATTCTAACGCAGGCGCGGTGGCCAAGTGGTAAGGCGTCGGTCTCGTAAACCGAAGATCACGGGTTCGAACCCCGTCCGTGCCTAGCATTCTCATTTCCCTAGAGGGGGCCACTTTTTAGGGGTGTGACCACTTTTCGAGAGTAATCATCGACGTTCTACCCTTTCCGCATCCCGTATTAATCAATAGATCTTCGCCTCTGGGTGCCGACGGAGCCAACTGTTTTCACTCAGTTTAGATTCAGGCTCTCTCCGGCCCGCGCAGGTCAAAGTCCGGGTGGTCCGGCCTCATGCACTGCTGTGCCGCCAACCTGCCCCGCGGGGCGTTTGGCTCCCTGCAGACAGCGCCCCCTGCATTCCCCGGACGCCTCGTCCTGTGCGGGATGGAGGAGGGCTCCGGGTGGGCGGGGGTCTTAAACTCCGAGGCCCCGGAGGTCACGTGAAAACCGTGGCCCGAGCAATGATTTTAGCGCAGAAAAACCTACAGCGGATGGCTCTTGGTTCAAGAGCCACTAAGCATTTTTCTGAACATTTAAGTCCAATTGTTTCCACACTAATGAGAGAACCGCCGTTGCCTGACACTGAGCCCACACCCAGAGTCAGCTGGTGTCTGGCTTGCTATTTTTAAAAGGAAATCCATTGTAGGCACTGCGTTAGAGAGGAAATCCTGCCCAGACTTGGAGCTGGTCCGACATGAAAATCTAAAGCTCTCTCCTCTCTCTCTCGGAGCCTCCGTTTGCCCCCCAGTAAAATGGATCTCTGGTCAGCGCTGGCGTTTGTAAAGCAGCTGCCGAGAGACTGGCTGTAGAGGCGGCTTCAGTAAACGGAGCTACCGTCGTATGGCACCCGTTTTCTCTGCATCACCACGGGGCTGCTCGAATGCATTTAAAGATGTTATGCAATTACCTCAACCTCCAAGAGCTGGCATATTGTATGATCTGGAAACCAGCTTGACCTAAATTGGGGAAACCTGTATCAGCGCGAGATTCCTACTGGAAGAAAGCATTAATGGAACTCTCGGTGTGTGCCTAGTGGAGCTGGAGTCTGGGGCAACCTCGGTGAACAAGGGCGGGTTCACTCAGAGAGAGGGGGAGATGGATGCGAAGGGGATCGGAGAGCCTGGCAGGAGCGGCGGGGGGTAAGAGTCCTCCTCTGCAGCAGAGCGCTCACACTTGTGAGCAGTTCATCAGCATCCCCTCGAGGCGTAGTTAAAATGCCGAGCGCCCAGAGCGTCTGCGTTCTGTTAGTTTGCGGTGGGGCTTGACATTTGCATTTCTAACAAGCTCCCAGGTGATGCTGACGGTGTTAGTTCCGGGACCACCCATTGCGAACCATTCCGCTAAAGAGAGCTGTATTCTAAAGCCACATTCTAAACCCAGGAGCACGTGTGTATGCGTGTACACAAACATGTGAGTTAATGCCTATAAAAACAGTGAACACCAGTTCTTCTCACACTTCAGCCTGAGGATCAGGTTAAAATTTAGGTCTGACTGTGTGTCTGAGGCGGAGCCGAAAAATCTGCATTTCTCATTGGTGTTTTAGTGATGCTGATGTCGCTGGTCCTACACCTCACTGAGTATGGGGGGGAGGGGGGAAGAAGGATGCACACAAAAATAATGTAACGGAGCAGGACCCTATGGGGCCCTCCCGGGGTAGCCTTCTCCCACATCCTCTGCTTTAGCTCCTCTCTGAAGTACCTAGATAAGTGTTTGATGTGAAAGTGTTTCACAGATGTGAAAAACCCCACCAAATGGAACTTATTAACTACTTGATGACCGTGAGCATGTAGCCCCCAGGCCTCCTGGAGCCTAAGGACTAGTAAAGTTAACTCCTGTGCCACTGCCCTGTCACCTCACCATCAACCAATCAGAGACCCGTACAGGAGCTGGTCCCGTACCCTGCGGCCCCCTTCCCTCACTTGGCCTTTAAAAATGCTTTGCTGAAACCCTTCAGGGAGTTTGGGGGTTTGGGGGACACGAGCCACCTGTCTCCTTGCATGGCCCTGCGATAAACCTTTCTCTGCTCTAAACTCGGATGTTTCTGTTTGTTTGGCCTCATTGTACATCTGGCTCATGAACTTGGGGTTGCTAACAATAACACTTGCCTCTCTGGAGGGAAGTAGGATGGGGTAGCTGTTGAAAGGATTCCTTCACTTCTTACCCTGTGAACTTTCACATTGTTTGGATTTTCTACCAGATGATTGTATTACGTGTGTAATTTTTTTCCCCCAGAATCACCTCCAAAACCCACGAAGGCAAAAAGAACCTATTAGAACACAGGCAAATTATAACGATCCAGAATTAAGTCATAAAAATGCTTGAGTGTCCTCTGCTCTCCATTGGAGTGTTTCGTCGTTTCTTTTTAAGTGACACAGAAGTACACTTACGTTCCTCCCTATTAAAAATATCCCCAAATAGTCCTCCCCATTAAAAATAAAAAGACCACACTGCCCCCGACAGGCGGGCCAGTATCTGTGGAGCTGGTTAGTTGTCCACACAGATTTTCCTGTCCTTCCCTCCAGAAGATGAAGCAACACTCCTCTGGGACGCCATCCCAAGAAAGAGCCCATTCTCATCCACCCCCACCGCTGCCCACACCCCACCCCACCCTACACAGGGTGCTCCTCTCTCTGCCCCAGGTGAAGAATGGACTTCAGAAAATTTATATAAGGTACTGTAGGTTTCCATTTACACACACAACAAAAAATTGCATAAAATATCTAAGGGTATATATTCATGTATGGAGAAGTGCTTGCTGTTTTATTTGTTTTTTTGTTTTTAAGCCTGGAAGATTACACTCGAATCTCAAAACCATCACTGCTGGTTGAAATCTGGGGATGCCACGGAGCTGTAGGACCAATGTGGCACAGGCTGCAGGATCAGAAACTAGTGAGCAAAATTCTGAATTCAGGTCCTGTTTACACTTAGATGGGTAAAGCTGATTGTGTGTCTGAATAAGACGTTTTGTGTTGATTTAAACTGCTTGTGTTCATGAATATATAAAGCCGTGTTTGGATCTCTGTAACTTCTGTATGAATTTCGTGTCTGAAAGTCACCTTGAAATCAGAGGTCTTTGTTCTATAATCACACTCTAGTCTCCCTTAGAAACAGAAAGAGAAGAGAAGGCCCCTGATGCTGGGGTTAGGAGGAAAGACAGACTGAGCCTAGAGGGACCCTCTGAGACCTCACTGTGCAAAGTTGACCACTGGGGAGAAGGTGGATTTGCAGAAGGAGACCAGGGCTTTCTGGGAAAGAAGAAATTAAACTCTTCCAACCCACCTTCCTGTTATCCAAAGTTAGAGAGAACTGTAGGACAGGTCCTGACGGTCAGTGGCAGAAAAAGGTTTAATAGGACTTTTTTTTTTTTGGCTGTGTTGGGTCTTCATTGCTGCACTCAGGCTTTCTCTAGTTATGGTGCGGGGGGCGGGGGGGGCTACTCTTCGTTGTGGTGCATGGGCTTCTTATTGCTGTGGCTTCATCTTGTGGAGCACAGGCTCTAGGCGCACGGGTTTCAGTAGTTGTGCCGCACGGGCTTAGTTGCTCCGCAGCATGTGGGAATCTTCCCGGACCAGGGCTCGAACCTGTGTCCCCTGCATTGGCAGGCAGATTCTTAACCACTGTGCCCCTAATAGGACTTTTGAAGTCAAAGAGGGAGCTACAATCCTAGTGTTAGCAAAGAAGGGCTGTTTGTCAACAGAGGCTGCGCAGGAGAAAACTTCAACTGTGACACCATGTGGCAGCGTGAAGCGAGGGCAGCAGTAGAATTACTTTTCTGCCCCACATCTACAAGAACCAGTGGGAGACATGGACTAGCCACATAACCTCTCTGTGCCTTGGTTTCTCCATAAAATTGAAGTGACACACATTCACTGGCTTCCACTCTCATGGAGTTCATCTGATGACAATATTGTAAACATCCACCAGCCAGGATGGTCTGGTAAATGGAGAGCCATCCCTCATGCCATCATGGGCAGCCATTGAAAGGAATGATCGGGACTTCCCTGGTGGTGCAGTGGTTAAGAATCCGCTTGCCAATGCAGGGGACACGGGTTCGATCCCTGGTCCGGGAAGATCCCACGTGCCGCGGAGCAACTAAGCCCGTGCGCCACAACTGAGACTGTGCTCTAGAGCCAGTGAGCCACAACTACTGATCCCACATGTCACAACTACTGAAGCCCAAGCACCTAGAGCCCGTGCTCTGCAACAAGAAGCCAGCACACCGCAATGAGTAGCCCCCACCCGCCGCAACTAAAGAAAGCCCACGCGCAGCAACGAAGACCCAACGCAGCCAAATAAATTAATTAAATTATCAAAAAAAGAAAGGAATGATTGATTTATTGACCTGAAGGGGTGATAGTGAGATACAGCTAATTGAGAAAAGCTGACATCCTGTTTTTTGGGGTTTGTCTCACAGCTTTACTGAGGTATAACTGATTAACAAAAAATGGCACATATATATATCCAACGTGATGAATTTGGACATATGCATACACCTGGGCTACATCCCCACATTCAAGGTAACAGATATATCCATCACCTTCAAGTTTCCTGCATCCCTTTGCTTTTTTGTGTATGTGATAAGAGCATTTAACATGAGATCTACCCTCTTAACAAATTTGTAAGTATACCATACAGTACCGTTACCTATAGGCACTACGTTGTACAAAACATCTCTAGAACTTATTAATCTTTTTATCTTTTAATTTATTTTTTATTGAAGTATAATTGATTTACTATGTTGTGCTCATTCATCTTGTATAACTAACTCTAACTGATGTCCTGTTTCTGTAAAAATAAATAAGCATAACTACTGTATATAAAATAGGTAAACAGCAAGGACCTACAGTATAGCACAGGGAACTATACTCAACATCTTGTAATAAACCATAATGGAAAAGAATCTGAAAAAGAATATATATATGTGTATGAATCTATACACATATATATATCTGAATCACTTTGCTGTACCCTTGTAGTTAACACAACATTGTAAATTAACTATACGTCAATAAAAAATTTTTTAAACGTATATAAGATGCAATAAATAAATAAGAATATTTATCAATACACGTAGTGGTGTGTGTATTGTTTTTCAGAATGTGAAGGATGCCCATACCCCAGGCAGAAGACTCCACGTCATGCTACTGACAGTGAATACCTCCAGGTGGGGCAAGAGGTGGAGAGGAATTGCAGGAAAAGTTACTAATTGTTTTTCCTAATATTGTGGCATTGGAAAGAAAAACTGTGTTACTTTGGATTCACTATTAACAACAGAAAAAAGAGAAAATGTAAAGAGGAAAGAGATGGCAGACTCTGGACAGCACAGGTGTTAACACAGAGCTGGCACCGCATCCATGAGCTGCCGAGCGTCCAGTGGAAAGGCACGCTCTTGTCCTCCACTCTGACCCTTTCCAAGGGGAGCCTCCCCTCCACTGACCTGGCACGTCTCCCATCTGGGCTGACATCATGTGCTTAGTAAACCTACATTAAAGAATAAAAAATGGGAGGCTTCATAAAGGAGAGAGTGACTTGTAGCCGAGCATAAGCAGAGAACCACATTTCAAAACCAGAAGCGTGTTTCAGGCGTGAGTACCACTTAAAAGAAAATACTGTGGCAGGCCCCTGGAAGCAACAGACGTTGTTTATGTCACATCGACTTGAGTTTTGCTTAGCAAATCACCAGGCTGGCGCGTGACGCACATTTCCTGAGACTGTGTTCCCTTCTGCCCCCGCCCTGCCCTTCTAACTCAGGTGAGCTGAGCTGATTTTTACTTACTGAGGGGTCAAAGAGAACCCCTGAACCTGAGGCCCCGCTGGATGAAAAAATCTGTAATAATTCTTGAAACAGGCCCCATAAGAAAGCCCATATGTCCCTTTGAGGAGTGTTGGTGAATGGACTCTAAGGAACTCATTACCCTTGCCCTCTAAGATTCATGCCCTTGTGTAATCCCTTCCTCTTAAGTGTGGGTGGGGCTGTGACCTGTTTCCAACCAACAGAATTCAGTAGAGGTGGCATGATGTCACATCTCTGATGGTCACATAAGATGGCAATACCCATCTTGCTAGCAGACTCTCTCCTCTTGCTGATGTGATAAAACAAGTGGCGGTGTTAGGGAGGTCCATGTGACAAGGAACAGAGGGCATCATCTAGCGAAAACCAGGAAAAAACTAAGGCCCTCAGTCCAACAGGCTGCAAGGAACTAAAGTTAGGCAACAGCCACACGAATGTGAAAGCCAAGTCCGTCCCTGGGTGCTGTGGACTGAATGTTTGCATCCCCCCCACCCCCACCCCAAATTCATGTATTGAAGCCCTAATCCCCAATGTGATGGAATTTGGAGGTGAGGCCTTTGGGAGGTGATATGGGGTAGATTAGGTCATGAGGGTGGGACCCTTATGGCAGAATTAACCCTTTATCAGAAGCTCTCTCTGGGCTGTGTGAAGACTCAGCGAGAAGGCAGCTGTCTGTAAGCTGCGACGAGAGCCCTCACTAGACACCAAATCTGCCGACAGCTTGAGCCTGGAGTCCCCAGACTCCATAATTTTGAGAAATAAATCTTTGTTGTTTCACCCAGTTTGTAGTATTTTGTAATATTGAACTGACGAGGACACTGGCTGGGCGTTGAGAACTCAGCCCCAGCCAACACTTTAATTGCAGCCTTGCAGAGGACCCAGCTAAGCCATGCCTGGACTCTGACCCAAAAAACTGGGAGATTATGCACGTGTGTTGTCGTAAGCTGCTAAGTTTGTGGTAATACTATTATGCAGGAAGAGTCCGATAGGGAACACCAAAATCTGATCGTCCGAGTCCCCACGCGGTTCATGGTGACATCTACACAGTAGCCCAGCAAGAAACCTGGGAGTCATCCTTGTGTTCATTTTCTCCTCCTGCTGTACCAAGTTCCCTCAGCCTTAACGGCTTAAAAGAGCACAGTTTCTGTACATCAGAGCTCACGTTAGCTTGGCTGGTTACTCTGCTTGGGGGTTTCACAAAATCCAGGTGTTGACCGGATGGGCTACTATCAGGAGGTTTATCCAGGTTGTTGGCCAAATTCACTTTTCTTGCACTTGTAGAACGGAGTCCTCTGTTTCCTTGGCTCTACAGGCCTCTCTGCAGTCAATGCACATAGGGTCCCTACATCTGGGCCAAATCCTTCTCATATTTCAAATCTCTCTGACTTCCCTTTCTGCATCGTTCTCATGTGAGCCAAAGAAAGTTCTCTCCCTTTAGAGCTCGTGGATTTAGATTGGGCCCACCTGGATAATACAGACTCATCACTCTATTTAAACCTTAATTACATCTGCAAAATCCCTTTTGCCATGAAACAACATATAGGTTCCAGGGATTAGGGTGTGGACAATATCTGGAAGACCATTATTCTGCCTACCCCAACACATGACTCACGTCTCCTCCTCATCTGCTCATCTCATTGGTCACTGCCCAAACCTCTCTCCAAACAGTCACCTCCTCTGTGTTGCCTCCCTGTCCCATTTCTCCTTTGATGTCTGGGGTCTGGACTATTGCAGTAGACTCCTAATTGGTCCCCCTTGCTTTCAGCCTCGTTCCTCTTCCAACTCCTCCCACTGTCACCTGACCTCTGTCAAACACAGCAGTGAACATGTCACTTGCATCCTTTGGTCCTTCATGAGAGGCCCACCACCGCCACCAGGATAGATCCCAACTCCTTAGCCTGGCATTCGAGGCCCCGAGCGTCCCTCCTACCATTCTCTCCCTTGCTTTTGCCACACCAGCCTTTGTTATTCCTTCAATTCAGCTTGATTTGTGCCTGTGCATATGCTGTTCCCTCGGCCTACAATGCCCTTCCTCCACCCCATCTTGGAAAACTCCTACTCATGCCTCAAAACCTTGCCTAACTGTTACTAACTATGATTTTGAATCATTCCTCAACCTCTTAGTTGCAGTTAGTTGCTATTTCCTCTGTGCACCACCAGCACCTTGGGTGTATCATTTTGATAGCACCTATCACAAGATGTTACAGTTACTTGCTCACATGCCCATGTATCTCCCAAGAGCCCAGAAGCTGAAAGCCCAAATGCTCACAGGAGCCAGAAAGATCATGTGAACATTGAAGCTGCTTGGGTACAAGACAACAGGGACTAGTGGGGACAGAGGAAAACTTGAGAGGACATGCCAGGTGAAAGGCCACCACAGAAGACCCCATGTAGGGGCTTCCCTGGTGGCACAGTGGTTGGGAGTCCGCCTGCCAATGCAGGGGACACGGGTTCAAGCCCTGGTCTGGGAGGATCCCACATGCCGTGGGGCAGCTGGGCCCGTGCGCCACAACTACTGAGCCTGCATTCTGGAGCCCACGAGCCACAACTACTGAAGCCCGCGTGCCACAACTACTGAAGCCTGCGCGTCTAGAGCCTGTGCTCCACAATGGGAGAGGCCACTGCAATGAGAAGCCCTCGCACCGCAACGAAGAGCGGCCCCCACTCGCTGCAGCTAGAGAAAGCCCGCGCACAGCAACAAAGACCCAACGCAGACAATAAATAAATAAAAGTCCCATGTAGATGAGACCCAGGAATCCTACTCTGAGATGTAAACCGTGGGGAAATTCTCATTGTATCCACCAGGCTGCTCAGAGCAACATTGCTGGGAAGAGCTAAGTGTCCATCAAGGGGAGTGGAAGAATAAACCATGGTGGGTCCACAGGGTGGAATTAAGTTCAGCAGTTCAAATGCATAAACTGTAATTCCATTGCACGAGGCAGATAAAACTCACAAAAAGAGGAGCAAAAAAAGGCAGGCATAGAAAGATGATACACCATGATACCATTTATACAGAATTAACATTATGCAAACAATACCCTGTTTGTTGTTTCTGGCTACTTAGGTAGTAAAAGCATAGAAACATGCCCGAGAGTGATGAAGCCTAGACTCAGGACAGTGTCATCCGCGGGGATGTCAGAAGATGGGCTGAGACAGAGAAAGGGTACACGAGGGTCTTAGTTGAATCTGGATGTGACTTATGTATTAATTCAGCTGGGTGGTAGGCACGCAGGTGTTTGTTAACTTATTTCCCATCCTTTCCAGTTGGCCTGAAATAGCTCATAATTAAAAACAAAAACAAACCAAAAAACAAAGTGGGTCAAGTGTGGTCTAATCCACATCTTACCACTTAGCTCAGAGCCTGGCACAGAGATGAGGGAAATACTGCTTCCACTTTACAGATGGGGTAATTGAGAGAAAGAGAGAGGAGGTACTCACCCTGGGCCCTGGAGGAATTATTGGTGTTGGGTACCGGGCTGGAGAAGCGTGGGCAGACGCAGGAGTGGTTCATCCGTAGGCAGCTTCCGAGAACTCCCCTGGAACCAGCCCTCCCTAGGTCAGATTTACTCTGATTTTTGCAGAACGTGACATTTCGAGGCAATACCCGTCCAATATTGGAAAGGAACTGACCAGCTTTTTTGGCCTCACTAGGCAGCGTGCAGCATCTTAGTTCCCCGACAAGGAATGGAAGCCGCGCCCCCAGAAGTGGAAGCGCAGAGTCCTAACCACTGGACCACCAGGGAAGTCCGTGACCAGACATTTCAACCTTCACTGTGGGCTGCCAGAAGGTATCAGAAGGGATGTGGGGTGGGGAGCACTCCACTAATAACACAGCTCGATGGCTTTGAAAAGACCCCCCCGCCTTTCTCCACAGCCCGCCCATCCCAGTAGGAAGCTGCCTCTGGCCTCTCCCCAGACTCTACATCAACCCAGCCGGGCTGACTCCCGTCTGACCAGCTCCACACTTGTCACACACACCATCTATTCTCTTCCTCAGACTCTGTCTCTTCCCAGTGTGTCTCCAACCTGTCTATGTTCCTTTTGACCCGTCCCCTCACCTATTATCCTGACGGACATACCAGGAAACCTTGCTCCCAAGGCTAAGATAGAATTCTTCTGAGTCTTTGGGGAGAGGCTATGGGTATTGAAAAAATACTACTTTCTTTCTTTTCACAAGGATGACCACTCTCATTGACCTGAACCAGCAACTCTCTGCTCTTCCCAAATCCCCAGTCCAGGACAGCCAGGGTGACCCACCATCCCCATTCGCCTGGGACTGTTACAGTTTTATCACTGAAAGTCCAGTGACCTGGGAAACCCCCCAGTCCTGGGCAAACCAGGATGCTGGGTCTCCCTACTTTCCTTCCTTCCTTCCTTCCAATGGAATTCAGTTTGAATGTCATCTCAGGGACTCTCTTAAGAGGCCTGGGGACAGGCTGCCACAGCTCTCATCACTCCTGTTAGGAATGACCGCCAGCCTCTGACCACCCGGAGAGGCCCTTCTCCTGCTGGACCCCCCAGGCCCCATGGTTTTCCCTGATAAGGCCCCAAGCTCGAGTCTTTCACAGCCCACCTTCTTGATTTCAGCCATACCTTGTACTTCCTGCATTGTATTCCACTAATATTTTTATTTAACTTAACTCACCTGGATAACCTGGACAATTTTATCTCAAAAGGAAAATGTTATCTCACTTCCTCAGATGGAAAAAGAGCACCATCTGCCATAAATGGATGATAATTACTTTAAAATGTGACGAAAACAAAATGATCTTCGTACATTGCATAGCGATACTGCTACAATGAAACGTTCTGAGCCAGAAGCCTGGGCCCCCTTCCAGGGGGCGTAGTAAGTGTTAGGAAGGTGTTAAACACGGAGCAGCAACCAACTGAGATTTTCTCCTTCACAAGCTCAGAAAGCGTATAAGAAAAGTGAAAAGGGAACACATTTCTACTAGGTTATTCAGAGCTATCCAATGCCTCCTCCGTGGATGATCTAAAATCAACCTTGCTCTACAATATGGGCCTTGTACTTTAGGGCTACGTCTCCCCAGTGAGCCAATAGTTGGAGCAAACCATCTGATCATTCAGTGGATCTCAGCCGCTGGGCAGTGACCATGCCACCAGCCAACATCTACTGTGAACCCTCTGGGTGCTGAGCCTGGGAGAAGAGCCTTTACATGTCAAGTCATCGAATCGTCCAGCAATGCTCACAGCAGTCAGAAACCGAAGTTCAGAGAGGTTCACTGGCTTGTCTAAGTTCACCCAGCTAAGAAGTGGTGGAGCCCAGGCTCAAATCCATATCTGCTCAATCTTGTGGTCGGTGTCACGCATGGATTGCTGCATCCCTGAGATGCAGGTGGAGACAAAGACCCTGGATGGGCCCATGTTGTCCCAGGAAGCACTGATAATTGCACGTTGCATCCTTAAGTGGTAGACACTTAAGGCCATGAAGGTCAGCTGGCTGATTGACCTCAGCTCTGATTGGAAAAAGAAAGCATTTTAGGTCGAGAGGCAAAAACTCAAATACATACATGGCCAGGCAGGTGACCTAAGTGAATCTAGCCAGGCAGCGATCTCAGTTTGGATACTTTATTCTACAAGGAACAGGAATTCCCTGGCTCAAACTGGCTTAAACAATAAGATAATTTATTATGCATTCCTCAGGAAGTCTAGAAGTAGGGTAGGTTTCTGGATTAGTTGTTTGAGCAGCTCCATCAGGCCACCAGAGACACATGTTCCTTCCATCTCTCTTTTCTGCCATCACTGTGTTGGTTTCACCACAAGACTGGTCCCCAAATGGCTGCTGCTGTTCTAGGCATCATATCCAAATCCATCTTGTCTCATTGGTTGGGATTGTATCACATGACCATTCTCCAACCAATGACAGAAAGTTTCCCCTGAGCCAAATGGCTGAGCTGGGGAGAGGTGAGGAAGAACAATGGGAAGAACAGAACTTCCATGACCAAGTGGAGAAACCATGTAGGGCAGCCACTTGAAACAGAGATGCTGCTGCTTATAAGCTTCTGTGTTCTCCTCTTCCTCCTGGGCCCTGAGCTAGGCACCACATTTCACAGCCCCCTTGGGTCCCTGTTGGGCCTCATGACTGGTTCTCACCAATGTGGGCCACTTCCCAGCTGATACAGTTAAAAGCTGGTCAGCTTTCCCACCACCTCCTTCACCATCCTCCAGCTCAATGTAGAAAGAATGAATCCCTCGAAGATGTCAGAGCCATGAAGTGGAAGACATCTGTTTCCCTAAATAATGTGTGGACACCCCCACCACCCACTTCTTGGACTATGATATTGTAATAAGGAAGAAACTGTATTCTATTACAAGTTAATCACTAAAGGGATGTTGTCTACAAGCTTAAATTATACATAATGGCCCATCTCTGGGAACTCTGCATCTCAGGTAACAAGCATTAAGCTAAAATACCTTTGTTTAGCTCACATGAAACATCCTGACCAGACCCAACTGTGAATGACTGCGGGAAGGAAGAAATTATCATATCCCCTCCAGAGGCTGACTGGAACCAGGAAATGTTTGACTTTACTCCCTCCCCTTTTACTATAAAAGAAGCCTGAACCCTAACTCAGGCAAGATGGTTCTTTGGGACATAAGTCCGCCACCTTCTTGCACTGCTGGCTTTCCAAATGAAGTCGCTATTTCTTGCCCCGACGATTCGTCTTTCGATTTACTGGCCTGTCAGTGAGCAGTACGAGCTTAGACTTGGTAACAATATGAGCAAGAAATGAACTTGTATTGTGGTAAGCCACTGAAACCTTGGGGATGTTTGTTATAGCAGCTAGCCTTCACTGACTAATATATCCTGTTACCCACTGCTCTGCTCCAACCAACTGTTGCTCTGCAGGAAGACAGGCCCACGGCTGCCAAATCTTTTTTTTTTTTTTTTGATGGGTGGGATTGTGTTTCTGTCTTACTGGCTGTTTAGCCTGAGGCTTCCAACACTGGAGTTTGTAGGCTGTTGGGTAGAGCTGGGTCTTGGTGCTGAAATGAGGACCTCTGGGAGACCTCACTCTGATGAATATTCCTTGGGGTCTGAGGTTCTCTGTTAGTCCAGTGGTTTGGACTCAGAGCCCCCACCACAGGAGCTTTGGCCTGAGCCCCGGCGGCTCGCTTGGGGGTTCCTCCCATCTCCTTGGGCGTCGAGGTCCCCCACCAGTATCCGGCAGGCACCCTAGTTGTGGGGAGACGTGAACTCCGCATCTTCCCGTGCCACCATCTTGACTCCACCACCTGCCAAATCTTTTGATCACCTGATTTTCTTAAAAGACACCAGAAATCTGGATTATTTAAATATGAAATTTCCTGATTTAAAAATGTTGGCCACCAAGTCAAATTTATTTTTATTATTTTAAAGCCTCTGTAGGCCAAATGAAACACATCTGTGGGCCCTGCTCAGCCTGTGGATTGCCAGTTGCAACCTCTCATAAAAAAAAAACTCCAAGTCCAACAGCATTTATTTTAAAGTTGGTATTGGTCTGAGAGGTGGTGATGGGTCCACAGTCATGTGGGTTCCAGAGAAGAATTCTATCCTGATGGAGATGTTGATCAACTCTTTCATTTCCACCTGGGCTGGATGTGGAGCATTCTACTAGTTTCGTGACACAATTTGGCCACCCTGTTGAAATTCCAAGAAGCCAACTCTCAGCTGAGTTGGCCCACCCATCCAGACCCTGGTGCTTCTTCCACTTTGGTTTCCCTGGGCTGAGGGGTGAGGATGAAACTGATGCTAGGGACACCAACCACATCTTAAAGGAGAAGCCCTTGCACTTGTAAATCTATTCCTACATCCCAGGCATGGCCGGTTCAAGACCCCCATTGAACAGCTAATGATAATCCCTACAATTTATTGAGCACTTGCTATGGGCCAGACCCAGACAAGCACTTCATGCAAATCATGAAATTTAATGCTTTTAACATCCCCATTATTGTCAATGAGGAAACAAATTCAGGACTGAGGATTCCAGGGTCATGACCCCCTTAGCAGGTGAGGACCTTGTTCCCAGCCCACCAGGAACCACAGACCCCTTGGTCTCAACAATGGCAGTTTGTCTTTCTGTCTACTCAGGGCCTGGAGTTCTTCGCCTCCTGGCCTCCCGGGAAATTACATCCCAGGCTCACGACCTCTCTTCTAGTACTTTTCCTTCCTTCTTATTCATTTTCTAAAAAATCTTTAATTTGCCCGACCATGTGCCAGACAAGGCAGGGTAGCAAGGCTACAGGTCCTGAGCGAGTAGCTTGCCCCCGTGTTTTTCCGTTTCGTAAAGAAACACAAGGCTCCAGGCTCACAGGGACTTGTGGCTCTGGGTGGCCTTAAGAAAACCCAGGCAGGCCAGGGGCTGTCTCCACCTGACATCACAGAGCCCGAGGGGCAGGGCCATGGAAACTGCTTTCCCTTTCATCCTCTTTGCTCCCAGTTCCTGTTGTTCCCTATGGGGCACAGGTACCACTGTGGCAGGTGGGCAGGGCCAGATGAAAGGCCCTGGAGTTGCTCCTGCCACTCAGCATGCTGCCGAGGGTCCGAGGCCAGGGTAGGATGAGGGTGGGGCAACCTCTGGCTTTCAGGGAGCTTTGGACCTAACTTGTAAGGACCACTGGGCCTAAGTCCTTGTGTTCAGGAAGATTTTTTAGGCTAGATTCTTAACATTATCTCTACAAGATATCACAAGGGTGGTCACAGCCACCTCCTGATGGGGTTGAGGGAGGAACACGACCATCACGTCACTTCAGACTCATGTCCCATGAACCTCGGTGGATGCACATAAGAAATTATTTTCCATAAATCCTGATTCTGTTCCATATCTAGCATAACTACATTGCTATGATTGCATTCCTGTTTGTGTGTACCTGTTTTTTAAGTCCACATCTGTTTGATGCAAATGTTTAAAACCTATTGTACAATAATTTTTATATGCTTGCTTTGGAAGTTTTTCATTTTTGATATTCTAGGAGTCTTGGGAGATGGCAGTGACTGGGCATTTCTCCCTCCTGTACAACCTGAGGAAAACCTACAGAGAGGCAGGGTGAAGCCTTCTCTCTCTCTCTCTCTCTCTCTCTCTCTCTCTCTCTCTCTCTCGGCCTGGGAGCCAGGAGTCCAGGCCTTTCTGGAAGGCTCCCTCTTCCTGGTGTGGCCTCCCTGCACTTCTGGCCTAGGCCTTGGCATCCTCCCTGGGCCAGAAACCTGGGTGCGGGTGGGGCTCCTTCCTGGGAGAAGGCCAGAGTGGGCCTCTGTGGCTTCCGGCCGAGGAGCGGATTGTTTTCCGGAGTCTGGCAGCACTTCCGGTACTTAACTGGATTTCAGGCCCGCCACTAGCTTGAGTCATGGGAAGCTGAGCCAGAATGGGCAAGGGCAGGCCTCAAAGGGATCGGGGCATCTTTTAAAGTACAAGGTAAAGGCAGGGGCCTCGCTGCCTTTGGTGGGACCTTGCCCATGGGCCCGCCTTCTGCATCCAGCTCTTAGGGTCTGAACTGGGGGTGATAAGGTGAGCTTCCAGAATCCTGGGGCTCAGCACACAGATGTGGGCGGGGGCGTCCTACAGGAACTTGAACCAGGCTACTGTGGCTCCAGGGAGCTACTTCAGCTCCCCAGAAGGGCCGGCTTTGCACGTGCTACACCTGAGGCCTGGACTCCACCCCTCTCACTGGCCCAGTTTTTTTCCTCTTTCCAGTCTCAGCGCAGACATCCCCTCCTCCAGGTAGTAACACAGAGCACAACCAACCATCTGGTGAATGTACTCAGAGGCCCTTCTCGATCAAATGTTAAGATTCTAAGAGAAATCCAGTTCTCAATTTTGAACTACATATGAATTTGGCAAACTGGTTTCCTCCCGCAAAAATGAGAGCAAAAAGAGAAGAAATCTGAAATATAACTCTGAAGCTGCAGGAAGATCAGAGCAAAGAGAAAAAGAAGCATAGGGACACTTACTCAACAGAAACATCTTTAGACGAAGGTATAGAACAATATGTCAGCAGGATCTCAGAGTGACCATTTCTGATGTCTGTCAGGATTGCATTCAGAAACTGAGGGATTTTCTACTTTGGGTATAGATGGTAAAGAACTGAAACGCCCCCCTAGTTAGACTGATTTGGAAATGTTAGTGTTTGTATAAAAGTCATATCAATTGGGCTTCCCTGGTGGTGCAGTGATTGAGAGTCCGCCTGCCGATGCAGGGAACACGGGTTCGTGCCCCGGTCCGGGAAGATCCCACATGCTGTGGAGCGGCTGGGCCCCTGAGCCATGGCCCCTGAGCCATGGCCGCTGAGCCTGCGTGTCCGGAGCCTATGCTCCGCAACGGGAGGGGCCACAACAGTGAGAGACCCCATACCGCAAAAAAAAAAAAAAAAAAAAAAAGTCATATCAATTAAAGCAACCGTACTCCAATAAAAATTTTAAAAATAAGTCATATCATTAATTTCCAATGGAGTATGTATTAAGTAAATGTCTAAATATGTTAATGAGGCCAATTTTTCCAGCAATATTTTTTTCCACTTCTTAGGAAGCTTTTGTTATGCATGTTCTGTCAATATACTTAAAACTGCAGTTTCTAAACATAAAATAAAAATATTTACAAGACAAACAAATTTTTTGATTGCCAAATTCTCCTACATGGACTTTGTCTCATTTAATCCCCCTACAAGTCCTATAAGGCGGGTATTATAACTCCTGTTTTACAGATGAGGAAACTGAGGCCCAGGGACTTGCAGCCAGTCCTGGCAGGGGGCAAGAAGTGGGAGGGGACGCAAAGCCTCTCTCTGGCTCTACCCCACAAGAGGGGACTGACCCAGAGGACAATGCAGACTTGACGGAGGCAGCCCTGAGTGGGACAGTAGGGAGGCCCAGGAGGGACGTCCCGGCCCAGCCTCAGTCTCTCATGGTGCCCTGACCCCAGGCAGCTGGGCTCCAGCACTCATGCCCTGGACCATGAGGGCAGCATGGTAATCCCCTGCTGACGTGGGTCTCTCCCTGAGATGATGAGTTCCAGAGGGCAGCGCCTGTCCTCTGTGGCCCCAGCATCAGCAGAGGGCCAGCAAGCATTGGTTCAATGAACAACCGACCTCTAAGCCTCAGTCTTCCTGTCTGGCTGCCGTAAGGTAATGCGGTGAGTTCGGTAAGACAGTATATTCCATGTGCCTGGCACATAGTAGGTCCTCAGGAGGAAGTGGGGATTGATGATTATCAGTGATCAGTCCTCTGCCTTAAGAGGGGTCTGACCTAGCCCCCCTTTTTCTCACTGCCCCTCCAAGCTGCTATTGGAGAAACCATCCTCTGGGGGTCCCCCAGCCCAGAGTGAGCCCAGAGGGCCCCACCGCAGACTTCCTTGCCTCCCCGTGAGCACAGCCCTCCAGACTCCTGAAATTGGGATCCAACGAGAGAGAAGGGACATGAGCCACAAGGCCAGTGGGTCAAAGTCCAGGGCAGTGGCTGCAAGCCAGGAACACCCCCCACCCCGCGCGCCCCCGAGGGAGGTGGGGGCAGGGTAGGACTGCAGCTGAGGCAGGAGGAGAGGAGGGGGCTGTGTGGCTCACTTCCTCTGACTGGGGCCCCCGGGACCCCCCCTGATGGCATGAGGAGCGCCCACTGGGTTGGGTGATGTGTTTTCTGAGTGTGACACCCGTCGGCCAACAGAGGACAGCAAATACATTTTTTATGATCCTGGGAGGCTCATTCCAGTCACGTTTACTTGAAAAGAGGCTGGGCAGTAGAAGGGGACAAGTCATGTCTCAGTTATGTGGATCCTCTTTGGGCAAGAGGGGACCCTTGTGGGATGATGTGGGGTTCTGGGAAAGGGATGTGGGGGGGGGGGGCAGAGTTCAGGAAGGGGGAGGGCTGTAG
>NW_020173198.1:11554910-11633063 GCF_003031525.2 Neophocaena asiaeorientalis asiaeorientalis | reverse complement strand
GGGGTTCTCCCTTACTGTTGGAACCTCATGTACTTTATGGAGGGGGAGGAGCTTATGGGAGGAACGGGTGTCAGCACAAGAGGCCAGATCTTTGCCAGGTGGAGAGGGTACCCTCATGCCCCAGCCCCCAATTTCCAGCCTATCTCCCAGAGCCTGGGACCATGAAAGCAGCAACAGAGGGACTTTGGAATGGGGAAGGGGAAGCACAACTTTATGTTTTGGCCTTAAGGTGGGTTGGTATTTTGGGGAGTTCTTGGGAACAGAGCATGTCCATCCAATTTCAGACCCGGGGCTTCTGAGGGACTCCAGTCATCCCAGAGGAGGTTAGGGGCCGCCAAGGGGTGAGCGGCCAGGTGTGGAAGCCAGACTTGGTGCAGCTCCAACTTCTACTGTTTGTTCATAGCGGGTAGGGAGGAGTGAGAAAAATCGGAGGAAGGGCTAAAAGCGCCGGCTGGCACTGTCACTGAGTGTTCCGAAAGTGGGGGGGGCGGATCTGGGGGCGAGTCGGAATCTTAAGTAGATGCGTCCCCATTCAGACACCCCCAGCTGAGGGATCCCTGGAGCGCATGTGGAGGAATCCTGTCCACCCCCCAGGAGGGAGGCCCAGCCTAGGCTCCCTCATCCGGTCTTGCCTGGGAGGGAAGCCACCGCCGCTGCCGACCCCGAGGCAGCGGGATTGGGCTCCCTCCCCCCCTCACCCCTCCCTGGCTCCCGAGAGGGGCGTGTTAGGCGTGGAGGTGGGATGGGGGCGAGGCAGCCCCCCACCTCCCTAATGCCGGGGCTTGGAAATTAACGAGGCGGGTTGAAAGCCTACCACCCCGCCCCCACCCCGGAAAGCCGGTTCGGGAAACTGACTCGCTGCGTGACCCCGATATCAGTGCCGCGCGGAGAGCAGGCCGCCCTGCTCGCGCGTCCGCGCCCGCCGCATCTCGTCGTCACTCCACGTGCGCCTGGGCCGCGCTGGCACGGGCAGGGGGGCCAGCGCCAGCCTCCGGGGGCTGGGCCCTGGGGACGTCCGGAAAAGTCGGGAGCACAGTCCCCAGAGAGTTACCACCTCCCCGAAGTAAAGTTGGCTGCCCCCTCCCTCCGAGGAGTAGGCGGCCATAGCACGTTGGCTGTAGCTTTCGCTGGACAGGAGTTAATAAAAATTTTTTAAAAATCTAGGTTCCGAGGTGCGGATCGGGGTGTCAGGGCCCGAGACCACACCAAGTTGCTCTGGCAAAAGTTAGGAGAAAAAAAGGAAAGGCATTTTTGATTTGGGGCTAGGGGGGAGTGGCGTTTCTGGTTTCTCCTGCTTCCAAGCCCCACCGTGGGGAGCGTTGGAATGTGCCGCTCAGATCCTCTGAGGACACATCCATATTTATAATTTATTTTTAGGAGAAGTTGTGAAAAAGGGAGGGGGTTTAAAATGGGGAGAAAAGGTGTGTGTATCGGAGTGGCCTTTCCAGAACCCAGAGGCTAATTGAGCTATTAAGATGGAAATCACTTCCTCCAGTCTGGGCAAGCTGCAAATTTGACTTTAATAAGACAATTAAGGGCACAAATAACTAAACTTTAGCTGGATTTGGGAAGGGGTGGGGGTGGGGCACTGCAGGAGGCCCCTCAGGCACTCCTTTTGCGCTCCCCTAAGGGCCATTTTGGACGCTCAGCGTCTTCCCTGGGAAGGTGTCAGGCCCAGCTATGGGTCTGGGGGCAAGGGAGGGAAAAGATACCCCCATGGGGCAGGCAAATACGCCCTCCGTCCCCACCATGCAACCCTGGCTTTTGGATGAGATGAACTGTCATCCCCATCGTTCCTGCAGGAAAACCCAATAATGATTCCTTTAATTATCCAGGATTCTCCAAAATCCTGCCTCAAAGGCAGCCTGCCCCAGTGCTGTGAGCTGAGAAGGGGGACACCCTTCTGGAGAAAGGAGGTTTTGGAGGCTGTGGTCCCAGAATCGGGGTTTTGAGGGCGAGATGAGTTTATGTTTTATCCAACTGGCCCACAAAGTCCCGCTTTTGGGGTCATTATAAACGGCGAGGGATTCAGGCCCCAGCAGTCCCTGGAGGAAGGGGGCAGAGAGCTAGCTGCACTCCGAAGGTCGGTCAGAGGAAAGCGGGGAGGTTTGCTTCTTTTGGTAAAACTGAAAAGCCGTCTGGGGGATATTCTTATATATGTGTGTGTATGTGTTCTCAGTCTGTTGAACCTACTGTTTTCAAGGGCCTTTCTTTGGGAGGCCAAGAAGGTATGAGAAGGCAAAAGTACTTCCCCCCCACCGCCCCGCCCCCCAGTGGTTTAATGAGATGTTTTAAACAAGATTTTAAGGGAATGAGTGACACATGGGTTGTGTCAAACCATTTGACACCCTCAAAAATCAAACATCACTGACATCGTGAATTGCAGTTACATTAGATTTGCATGCTTGCTCCCACGTGGAATCGCAGTATTTCTCTGCAATTCTTTGCTACACTGATCTTAGTCATTTTATAAGAAACGCTGGATAATCTGTTGTCAGGGAATACTCTAAGGCAAAGGTGGTGGAGGTACAAATGCCCCTCCCATTAACCTTATTAAGTTCTGTTAATTTACACACACACACACACACCCCTACCCTCCAGTTGTAACCTATATAGACATCCACATACCTTAAGTTTATTTATTTGCAAACCTGGATTTCAATCAAGTGTTCACGGCAGGGCATAGAGAAAAGTGAGCTGTACCTGAAAAACTCTGGAACACCAAGTCCCTGACAGAAGATTCGTGTTGAATAGACATGGCACATAGACACACTGGTGACATTCGTGTTCCCAGGGCCTTGGCAAAAAACAGTTCTTTACTTTTCAGAGTTCTTTCCCTTTGTTATGGGATACGATGAAACAGCACAATTTTCAGGAGTCCACAGTCCCAGCGTGGCTGGGCGATGGGAAATTGTCACGTTGTGAATTCCTGAATCGCCACCCCCATCGTAGCGCCAGAGAGCTGACTGTCAGGTCATATTTGCTTTGCTAAATAAGGACATCTCACCAAATTAGCCTCTAATGATACTTCTACAAATAGGGTGTCTTAACGTGAATTAACGAGACCGGAACACCAAATGTCGCACCAAGATACTGAGCTATAATCGTGGCGATGAAGCAGCATGTTAAAATTGCTGAATGGTCAAGTGTGGAAAATCAGAATTTAGTGCTGAATGTGAACCGGGGGCTGCTTTAATTCGAGCATTCGAAAGAGCACAGCCCCTGCTTACACTCGGCCCTCTGCAAGGGTGCGTGTAATTATGAATACATTTAGCAAACTCCCCCTGCCTCTGAGCCTGGAAACAGGCAGAGTAGCATGGTGAAGAGACTGTAAGTCACTCCTTTGCAGTGAGAAGTGGTCGCTAATTCAGCAAAGAATAACAGCTTCTTTTCATATTCCGACCACTGCTCCCCCCTGCCCCGCCCCGACCCTAACCAATAAGAAAAAATAAAAGCTCAGCAGTGGAACTGCTGAATACATTTTGGCTTTTCTCCTTTTGCCCCTCTGTGTGAAATTTCACGAAGCAGTTGCTACTTTTCCCTCCAAGGAAGTGTGGATGGATTTCAAAAGAAAAAAAAAAAAGCAAATTTGAATGTAAGTCTTAGCCATACACAATCCATAGCCGACCCTCACAGGGAAAAAAAATGTTTCAACAGAAAGAATATGGAATAGCTGGGTGGGGGGGTAAAATATTTAGGAGAGGGGCTGCAATGAAACTCCTACTTCCTTGAAAATAAAACATGCGTTTCTGACCCAAACCAATGAAAGTTGGAAAAGTCCCTAAGGGAGCACTCCCTCTATTTCTTGCTTCCCAGCCTCCCACCCACTTATATTAAGAGCAGAAAGAAGATTCTTGCCAGATAAACGTACAACTACCTTATAGAAGAGAAGCTCAGCCTCTTGTAATTGTGATATTGTAAATACAGCTATTTTAGGCATGAGGATAGAAATGGGTCTGATGAAAGTGAAGGCAAACTTGGTCCTTAGAACCGCTTGCCAGAAAGGGCATACCCAAACAAAATAATCCACTTTCTTTCTTGCCCAGCATCCCAAACTTGGGAAAATGTATCCCAAACTTGGGAAAATATAAAGTCCTTTTTGCTTCTTATATTTGGAACAAGGTGAAAGTAAACGCTGAAGAAAAACACCTATGCGAACGTGTTATAAAACGATCACAGACTCGAGGCCTAGAAGCCATGCAGGCTTTTCAGGCAAAAGGGTACATGTTGAAGAGAGTTTGGAAGGAGGGGACTTCGGGGTCCCTGTCACCCCAAGCCCCCCACACCTCCTCGGGGTCTCTTTCCAAAGCACCCAGTCCTCAGAGGCTGCTTTCCCAGCGTCCTCCATTGTAGGGGGGCGTGTGCAGATATTTACAAAGCTTTCAAGTTTCTGATTTTACATCATCTTCCTTATATAAAACATTCAAGTTGAAGGAACCACAAAGCAAACTCCTTTCTCAGTGTCTCCGGAAAGGCTGCACCACTAGCATGAAAGGGAAGCACACCTAGAAAATGAAAACTGATGTTGGTGTCCCAAGAAAGCCATTGTCAAAAGGGACTGAGAAGAGGGAGGCAAATTTAGCCTTTGCTGGAGGATTTGGCCCAGGCGGGGAAAGGAGCCTTAAGGTAGCTGTGCAGTGTGGTGTGAAAGTTTTCTGAGAGACGTGCAGAAAACCAGCCTCTCTTGTTGGAATCATGCGTGAGATCAGTGCCCGGGTCTCTTGGCATCTTTGCCCAAAACAGCCTGGACCGCTGCCAGCCCAGGCCTGAACATGGCCTTGCAGCTACCACCAGAGCCCAAACAAGCCCCAGACAGGTGCTGGGGGAGGGGGGGGTCTCTCCTCCTGGGGCCCTCAGGGCCCACAGCATTTCTTGGCTAAAAGCAGGGAGTGGGGTGTGGGGGGGGTGTTAGGCTCCCGAGAGCAGCCTCCCCAGAGACTCTTGACTGTCCCGGTTACCACGTGGCCTCCGGTGAGGGCAGAACCCAACTTTGCTAAGACCAGGCTAGCAGGTTCCAGAGCAGAGCTGTGCTTTTGCAGCCCGGGCTGAAGCTCTCTCTGCCCTCCAGCAACAGGGCTGCGATCCTGCCGTTTGGGGTGGGCCGAGGGGATGTGGCAGGGGGCCAGCCACAGAGCAGGGGCGGACACATCTAAGCTACCGTGCAGTCTACCCCCTGCAGGGGTGTGTGTGTGTGTGTGTGTGTTCGCCTGCCTTCTCCAGCCAGCGGCCTCCTGTCCACCTGGGGAGCTGAGCCCTCTTCTTTCAATCGGGGTGCAAGGAAAACCCGGGCCAGGGGGGTCAGGGCTGCAGCCTGGAAGTGGGGGAGAAGGCTTTGGCAGGCCATCAGAGGGCCTGGAGGGAAGGCCAGGGAGGTGGATGAGGGGACCTACATCTAAGCCACCCTGGGGGCCGGCAGAGAGAGAACTGTGTGGGCATTCGGGAATAAGACATGCAGGAGACAAGCCTGCTCAGCCTTGGCACTGGGACTCATCCTCTGGGGGAAGTTGCACCCAGCCTGGAGTCAGCCAAGCCCACGGGCCTCCCGTTTGGCCTCAGTAACTGGACTCTAGGCCACCAAAAGGCCCCATGGGTTCCTGATTGTATCTTCGAATGGCATTAAAAGGTCCAGACCAGGCACTCGTAGGCCAGGCCATATTTAGCCTCAGGTTCACCCAGAGAATATTTTAGGTGCTGCTTGAAAGGCGAGATCTAGGCCTGGTTGCCGGCTGTCACATGGCAAGTGTAGAATCGCCCCCTCGCAGGTCTGGCCGAGGTGGCCGGGTGCTCACCACCACAGATGCCCGGAGTCCCTGCCAGAGCTCCGGGGCCACGCGACAGGTGCCGAGGAGCCAGCGAGCGCCCAGGTCGCGGGTTCTGTGTTGGGAAGGCTTTTTGCCCCGTTTTTCACTCTGATGGCGATAAGGCCGCTTCCATTCACAGAACTCACAGAGGCTGTTTTCAGCCCCTCTCTTCCGCGATGGCCCAGTGTGATATGCCAGCTTGCTGAGTGAGCAGCTCCCTCCTCGGGTGTCAGCAGCAGTAGAGGTGTTAACCCTTTCAAGGCGGTTTTTTTTAGAGACCTTGGAAGCCACAAACCCTGGGGAGCCCCTGCCCTTGACTCCTTAATCAGTCGTTAGCGGCTGGACCTGAGAGTCGGCACCCTGGACCTTAGCTGTGATTTTCCCCCTTTGGCTCCATCAGTGATAACCACCAGGCTCCCCGACCCAAGCTCTCGCCCTTCACTTGTTCATACAGCCCTGGAAACAGCTGCTTGCTTTACAGATATTTTCATCCGGGTTTCCAAGTTGATAACTTTCCCACATTCCAGAGGAAGGAGGGATTGAAGGATCTGTGATTCACTTGGGTTATTAACGAGGGTTTGGAATAATCATTCGGGGTCTTGGGGAGATGGCACTGGCTCTTGAGAGTCACCTGGCCTTAGGGACTAATCCTCACCACCTGCTCTGGGTTCCAGATCCTGGTTTTCTGGGCACAGAGGAGGCGCCTCTATATTGAAGCCACTGTGTGGAGACACATTTAGCCAATTATCAGCCTTTCAGGAGCCTGGGTGGAGCCACCGCCTGTGCACCAGGAAAGCGTCGGCTTGTTTAAAGTTTGCTCTAACTTTGTACATTTTTTCCTTTTTAGTTTTGGCTCTTGGAGTTCCGAGAGCCACCACTTCCTGCCCAGCTGGTTCATTACCGCAGGGAAAATGAGGGACTTTTGGGGGCAGATGTGTTTCCATTCCGCTATCATAATGCCCCTAAAAATCCTTATTGCTCTTGCAGTATTCCTCGGGGGTCCCTGGGCCAGCTGTGGCAGCTGAGTTTCTCCAGCAACTAAAAGAAGAGACAAAGATGTTCCCCCAAACCTTCCCTTCTGGTTCCTGGTAGAGCTCCCCTCAACAGTGCTCAGAACTGGTGCACCATGAAAAATGAAAAGATGCCATCCGCAGCCACCAGTTCCTAAACGTGCTCTTTGCCCTCCAGGGGCCAAATGTTGGAGATCAGGCTTGGGAAACAGGGCAGCTGAGGCTGCTGTCAGCGTTTGCTCTGGGGGTTCATGGTGGGGGAGGTGGGGAAAGTGGGGAAGAAACAAGTGTTACCTGTTTGACAAGGCGATTCACATTCAGCCTGGGCCTTCCAGCAGGGCCTCTGGGATCCTCACCTTGGCAGGGGCTCTGGACAGTCCTGATTGGCTCACCAGCTCCCCGAGTCAGACCCCTTCCCCACCCTCTGCCTCGGTTTCCTTCTTTGGCAACACCCCATGTTCTGTTCTGAAAGGGTTCTCACCTGTACCTAGAGCGTTATCATGAGTTCAAGTGATAGACAAGCTCAGAAAGTGCTTTGAAAGTGGTGATGCCAAAGCATGAAACATGGAAGCTGTCAGTGCTGATACTAATACACGCTTCATATGCTAAGACAGCTCGGACAGGAGCAGAGACTACAGCCCAGCAGTAAGCACAGATTTCTAGAATCATGGAATCGGGCAGCCCCAGCCCTGCGACTCTTTCGCAGTGTCACCCCCAGGCACCCCAACCTCTCTGGGCCTCCATTTCCTCACGTAGGAAACCCATGTTTTGGAATAGAAGTTTCCCAAGTCTGATATGCACATGATTTTACGTGGTACCTGGCTAGAGACGTAAATTATTCTAACAGGTATTTCTTTGTACAGCAGATTTCTACTTATGGCAAGCAGTTGGCTTTCAGTTTAGGGTAGGGGTAGAAGGGCTCTTTTTTACATCAATTTTTGCAAGATAAAGAGGGTGAGTTGCTTGAAAGAAAAATATTAAGCAAAGGAGAGTACGGGTGGCCTGAGGATGGGGCAGAACTCAAGATGATACTTTCTAAAGTTTCAAAGTCTACCTCTTTTTTTTTTTTCTTTTTGGCCGCATGGCATGGCTTTTGGGATCTTAGTTCCCCGACCAGGGATTGAACCCAGCCCTCGGCAGTGAGACGTGGAGTCCTAACCACTGGATAGCCAGGGAATTCCCCATAGTCCACCTCTTAAGAAATCTTGTTTGTCTTAGGGATTTTCTGCACCCATGGAGTTGGTGTGGGGAGGGGTAGGTTGCCAATTCCAATCTGCAGGGGGCTCGACCTGTGACAACCTGGGGGTCACGTGTCTTCCCCCACAAACTCCTGCCCTGCTCGCCAACACCAGTGAGACCCCTTGGATCTCCGCCCCTATGCCCACCCATAGCTCTGATTTGTCTTTTATTTTAAGATCCTGCTGCCCCAGCACCCTCCTTCCTGGCCGAGGCACCTCTTTAAGCCTCAGTTTTCTCAGCGAAATGGGGAGAATAATTAACCCCCTGTCTCAGAGCAGTGTGACGATCAGGGGTTAATGGGACTCAATTGAGCAGCTATGATGGTTCACACACAGGGCACGGCTCAGGAGGCAGTGGGCACCGGAGGCCCTGGGATGGGCAGGGGGCACAGCAGCACCCTTGGCCTGGAGGGGTATTCCTTGGACAGGCCACCCGGTGCCAGGCCTGGGCATCAGCTCCCCACCCACCCCCTGGGATGGGGAAACAGCAAGCACTGGGTCCCAGCCAGCAGGGGCGGGCTCTGGTTTCACTTTCTGCTGTGTCATGGGGTGGGGGGTGGCATCAGGGCCCAGCTGGCCAGCTGGGGCAGGCACCGAGAAGCTGGCAGACAGCTGTGGCCCAGCTGCCAGAGCACAACCCGTGCCCTCACCCTGCAGCCTGCCAGGATGGGGGCTGGGCCCTAGGGCACCCCTTAAATGCCTCTCACCCCCCTTGCCTTGCACAGTGAGAGGACCCCAAGTGAGAAAAGCCAGGAGGGGATGAAATGGTTCCTCTAGGCACGAGATCGCCCCCAAACAAGTTCTTACGGCCGCAGTCTTGAGGTTCTGGGAACTGCGGCTGTTGATTCTGGATCAGAGCGCTCTGGCAGGATGCCTGCTTCCCACCTGCCTTCACTGGTGCATGTCTATTGAGGGCCTACTGTGTGCTCAGCACAGCGCCAGGTGCCAGAGGTACAGCAGGAAGCAAGACAGTGCCTGCCCTCATGGGGCTCCAAGTTGAGTCGCGGGGCACAGACAAAAGAGCAAGTAAACAGAGAAAAAGGGACTTCCCTGGTGGCGCAGTGGTAAGAATCCACCTGTCGACGCAGGGGACAGGGGTTCAATCCCTGGTCTGGGAAGATCCCACATGCCGCGGAGCAACTGAGCCTGTGCGCCACAACTACTGAGCCCACGTGCCAGAACTACTGAGCCTGCGCACCTAGAGCCTGTGCTCCGCAACGAGAGAAGCCACCGCAATGAGAAGCCCGTGCACCGCAACGAAGAGTAGCCCCCGCTCACCGCAACTAGAGAAAGCCCACTTGCAGCAACAAAGACCCAACGCAGCCAAAAAATAAATTAATTAATTTTTTAAAAAAGAGAGAGAAAGAATCCCATCTTATGGGGACAGTTACACACTGTACGCCTTGTGGTAGCATCTCAGAGAAGGTACATGCATACGTGCGTGTGTATGCAAGTGTGCCTGTCAGGGATGTGTCGACTCCCGGGACACGTAGTCGGTTGAGAACACAGACCCGGGGACCACATGTCCCATGTTTGAATCTGGATTTTTCCACTGACTGGTGTGAGATCACAGGCAAGTTCCCTCTTGTTTTTGGGCCTCAATTTCTCCATCTCTACATGATAGGGTTGTAATGAGGAAGAAATGAACATCCATAAAGAACTTAAGACAGTGTCTGGCATCAACCATCTGCTGTCTAAGTCTTAGCTATTATCTAAGAATCATAAATGTGCGCTCTTCTCCTAGGATGAAATGCAGCCGTCACTGCAGGCTGAGAACAGCAGTGATATTGCGGAGCCTGCCCTCCCTGCTCAGCGCTGTACCGGCCTCATCTCACTTACTAGCCACAACCAGACCTCACATTGGCCTTAGCATCTCTGTTCACATGAGGAAATGGAGGCTCAGACAGGTGAAGAGTTGTGTCCGATGGTTCCCAGCTGGAAAGCAGTTTGACCCCAGGCACAGGGCCAGCTTCACAGCGTGGGCCCTGCATAGTTCAGTGCTCTGCTGTTGTCATCCTGAAATTTTGAATAATTTTCGAACAAGGTGCCCACGTTTTCATTTAGCAAATTACAGAGCCAGTCCTGCCCAGATCTGACCTACTCCAAAGCTGGCACTCTTAACTCCTACCATCCATCTATCATACAGCTGGCCCAGAGTGGTTTTCCAATTAATTGGTACAGTATTTAGTGTGGGACTGAAATCCTGGGGAGAATACAGGACTTATTATGGGGCCAAATTGCCCAGATGCCTCTTTGATTGTCGCCCCCATCAGAAGGAAGGGGGTCAGTTGCCAAGGGCAGGGGGTGAATCATGCATTGCTGTATCCCTAGGGCCTGGCATGTATTAGCTACTCAGTTAATCACTGTGAAACAAAGCGAATGGATGGGAGGCTGCCGTATCTCCCAAACTAAACCCGATTTAAATAACACCGTCCAGGAAATCAGGTCATCAATGGTGGCTACCCTCAGCTGGCTTCTGGACAATCCCCCGAAGGGTGTGGAGACAAAGGTCTCTTCCCTCCCCTGGCTGCAAACCCGGGCCGCAAACCTGCATGCCAATACCTCGTAGCAGATTACTGTTTAAACAGGTTCTGGTGGGGACCTCAGAGGCAACACAAGTGCTTAAAGACATGCAGGCCTGGATTCCTGAGCACCTGTTATTGGGGAAGATGCCGAGCTCAGCCAAAAGAGTACTTGAGTTCTGCAGGTTCAAGTCCCAGCTGAGGATCAGGGGGTACAGTTTCCTGGACTGCTAAATGAGAGAGTTTGGATTTGGGGGTTAAGGGTCCTCTTTTCCTCTGAAATTAGAGTTTTCTACACTCACACATTTCCAAATTTGTTCCCCCCCCAAAACTTAACGTAGCTTTACTAAGAAGCAAAGAATCCTCTCAAAAGCCTTTAAGATATTTATAACAATAATAAATGTGTTTTTGGCCAACTGTTTTCACAGGCTTGATCTCCATCACTTCACATAATTACCACATGAAGTAGGAGATACTGCCCTCATTTTCTAAATAACATCGTAACCACCAACATATATTGAGTGTTGTATATGAAGTAAGCACTTCACACGTATGAAGTCATTTTCATTGCACAAGCAACATATAAGGGAGGCACTGTTACTGCCTCTGGTTTCCTGATGAGGAAACAAGCTTAAAGAGAGGAACTGACTTGTCCAAGGTCACACACCCAGCATGTGATGAGCTGGAGTTCAAGCCTGGATCTTCCATGTCGGGTCAGCAAACCTTTTCTGGAAAGGGCCAGATACTAAATATTTTTAGACTTTGCAGACCATACAGTCCCTGTCACAGCTACTCCACTCTGCTGTTGTAACAAGAAGCCAACCAGAGACGTTAAGTAAATGAATGGATGTGGCTGTGTGTTCCAGTAAAACTTTATTTAGAAAATCAGGAAGTGGGCTGATTTTGGCCCATAGGCTATAGTTTGCCCACCCTGTTCCAGACCCCAAAACCTGCAAGAACCTGGCCCTGGCAACGCTCTTCCTCACCCTCTCTCCCCACCTGTGAGGTGACTGAGTTACGTTTCAGAACAGAGACCGGTGGGGCTTGGGAGAAGTTGAGTTGGCCCCTCTTTCCTTGGGATTATGAAGCTCTTGGAATTTACAACTACTAGGACTTGTTACTGACTGCCATGATAGATCACCACGGGGACTTTAAAATCGTAATTTTAATAGCTGTCAAGTGAGTAACTTTTTTATGCCATAGTTTATTTACAAACATATCTAGGATGCTGAGTTCAAGAGTTTGATCCTTCTTCAGAGACTGCACACTTAAAATGCTCCTCTTCATATCTGTCTCATGGATTATTTTTTAAGCAGTTGGTGTCTTACTATATAGAAAGGTGCAGCAAATCCAGACCCAAAGTACAAAGTCATCATAGCTAGTAACTGCCGCTTGTTTTCCACTGAAAATGGTAAATTCTTCCCTGGACCCTCCTCACAGTGGCTCCTACAGGCCACAGAGGTTGTGAACCTCCGGATGCTTTGTCCCAACATAGCGCTGTTGGAAGCCCTGCGAAAAGCTCACAAACCGAAGGCAGAAGAAATGGAGGCAGCACACCTCGTGCTCCTTGCCTCACGACCTTGTTCCCCTGCGTGCAAGGACTGAAAGGGAAGTGAGTAACTTAAAGAGCAAAGTGTTTAGGAAAATACCTCTATGGGGCACTTTGGCTGTGGAAGGAACTTCTCTTTGGGGAAGGCACTTCTCTGTAGTTGGTGGCAATGGCAAAAGAGTGAAAAATGTCTTAAGGCAGAAGAAGGTAACGGGATGGGGAGATGGAAAGGTGTGTGTGTGTGTGTGCACGCACACGCCTGCAGAGAGAGGGTGGAGGAGGGAGAGATTTCCCAAAGGCAGGAGGCTGGAGCCTAAGGATTCCTGGCGGGAGAAGGGGGTCGGGGGGAGGACATGACTTTCTCCCCCAACAGTTTTATTGAGATATAATTCATTTACCATGTAATTCACCCATTTCAAGGGCACAACTCAATGGCTTTGAGTATGTTCACAGAGTTGTGCGATCATCATCACAATCAATTTTAAAACAGTTCTATCCGCTCAGAAAGAAACCCCCGTACCCTTTAACAGTCACCCCCACCCCAATCTTCCAGTCCCTCCCCCAGCCCCCACCCCTAAACAATCACTAATCTACTCTGTCTCTGTAGATTTGCCTGTTCTGCATATTTCCTACCAATGGAATCATACAGTATGTGATCCTTTGTTACTGGCTTCTTTCACTCAGCATTTGTGTCCTCAAGCTTCATCCATGCTGGGCTTCCCTAGTGGCACAGTGGTTAAGAGTCTGCCTGACAATGTAGGGGACATGGGTTTGAGCCCTGGTCCGGGAAGATCCCACGTGCCGTGGAGCAACTAAGCCTGTCACCACAGCTACTGAGCTTGCGCTGTAGAGCCAGCGAGCCACAACTACTGAGCCCGCGTGTCACAACTACTGAAGCTCACGCGCCTAGAGCCTGTGCTCCGCAACAAGAAAAGCCACCGCAAGGAAGAGTAGCCCCCGCTTGCCACAGCTAGAGAAAGCCCGCACTCAGCAACAAAGACCCAATGCAGCCAAAAATAAATTTTAAAAAATTTTTTAAAAAGGTTCATCCTGTTCATGCTGTAGCCCATATCAGTACTTCATTCCTTTTTATGACAGATAACATCCATATTTTATTTATCCAGTTGTCAGTTGATAGACATTTGGCAGTTATGCATAATTCAGCTCTGAATATTCATTTGTTTTTGTGTGGACGTATGTTTTCATTTCTTTGGAGTAATATATCTAGAGTAGAATTGCTGGGTCATACGGCAACTGCATTTTAACATTTTGAGGACCTGCCGGAGGCACATCATATAGTGCGTTTTTCAACTATGTATTATGGAAGTTTCCTACCATACTGAAAATGAGAAAGCACCCTGTACCCATCCTCCAGGTTCAACAACGATCAACCTTTTGCCAGTCTTGTTTCACCTGCCTTCCCTCCGCCATTGTTCCCCACCGAGTAGTTTGAAGCCAGTCCATACACTGCACTTTATGCCGTTAACTTGGCTGAGAGGTCAACATTTCCTTTCATCCCAAACCTTCGGGCCAAGTCTCCTATACCCATATCCTTGTGTGGATGGAATTTGGGGACAGTGGAGGAATTGGGGCATGGTCTAGAGTGGGTCAGTGTGGGGTGGGAAAGGAATGGTCCTGAGTGAAGTAAGTCTAGCTACAGGATTTGCAAAATGAAAACGTGGAGCCCTTTGTTCAGAAATTACTAAGCAGTTCAAGATAACAACAGTAGAACATCAAACTTAACGTAGACCGTGTACAACAGCACAAGTCATGCGCCCATGAGGCCAGCAAAAGGGCGCCCGAGCAGAACTGAGAACTGATTGATTGGCTGCAGGAATTTTGAGCTTTGGGTGCCTAGGAGAGACACAAGCATCCCTCACCCCCAATCTCTGGAAAGGAGAGTTGGGTCTCTCATGGCATGTGGGACAGCGTTTAAGTCCGTTCCATTGGAATCTCCAAAAATAAGATGACCCCAGCTGACATGTGGGTTATAAGTACTTTTTAAAAAGAGCCATTTGTCTTAAGCCTTCTTCCCTAAGAACCTGCGGTTGTTTTATTTGGCCACACCAGTTTGTCCTGGACTCTGAGTGTACCGTGATATCACGGCAAACGACAGGGGCTGCAGGACAGAGGCCTGCTGGTGAGCAAGCAATCCAGAGCAGTAGCAGGACCAGGGATACCCATTAGAGGCAGGTGGCCATGGCAGACACTGGCAACCATCATGGCACCCAATCCCTCCCAGCTCAGACAGAGCTCCATTATCCTTCTCAAAGGACAGCCTCCACCAAGCAAATGAACCTTATTTCTCGTGCTCATCTAGACTCTCAACCCAAGAATTCACCTAGAGATTCAGAGCCTGCAGTTTGTGTTGGGATGACACTGCAAGGATGCACTTAGACTAACGAAACCTTGTCATGAAGGGGAACGCAACATGACTGAGAAGGAGGGAGAGAGTGGAAGAGAGGGACTCACTGAAGAGAGCAGATAAGGACCTTGCAGCGCCACCTGTTCTCTGTGGCATGTTCAATGAATGAACATTCATTCATTCGTTCAATTATTTGAGGACTTATACGTAAGAGACTGAGTACACAGGCATGAGTAATATAGTAGTCAACACGACAGACACAGTTCCTACCCGTAGGGGCAGGAGAGGCAATCATAAACCAAAGAGGAAGAGAACATTTTACATTTGATTAAAATAATATGACAACGGCAAAAAAACCCAACAACAGGTCTGAGTGAATTCGGCTGGCAGCTTTGGGGTTTATAGACAGTGGATCTTAAAGCAAAGCCCAACACAGGATTTTGGCAATTCTCAGCAGAGTGAATGTGGAAGCAGCACAACCAGGAGAAGGCTCTGGAGGAGGTAGATGGCTCAGGGTTTTATTTTTGTTTTTTCACCTGCCAGCACTTTCTCCCCCCAACTTCCGTTAACGGACACGATGCCCAGTGCGAAGATGGCCGCTTACAGCACCCAAGCCTCAGCTATAGTAATTGGTCCAGGCATAGACACGTGACTCAAGTACAACCAATCACAGCAGCCCACTTCTGAGCTGAGCTGCAGTGATTGGTCCAGGTGTGGTCATGTGACCCAAGCAGGGCCAATCCAGGATTACCCTAACTACAGCTGGTGAGAAGGCTGCTTTTCCCAGCCCCTCTCCAGCATCCAGAGCTATCTGTGACCACAGAGACTGAGGCCAGTATGGAGGAAGGGAGAAATGAGGATTGGGATGGGGGTATGGGGCGGAGAGAGAGACTGGCGCTGCGTTCTGTCCCTGGATCCAAGAGCAACTCAGCCTCTTTTGTTCTTCATCATAGCTACCTGAGATCAGCTCTGGTTTCCGTATGGTCCAAAGCATCCCAATTCAGGACTTGGGAACTGTTTTTCCCTCTTCACGGATTGTGTGAATCTAAAAGGGGTAGGTTATCCTCAGAGCTCATTCTCCCCTAGGTTTGCCTGCTGTGCTTGGGAATGAGAGATTCCCCAGACACATCTCCACGCTCCCCCGCTCCAATTAATCTACCACTGAATCAGAGCTAAACACTTATTCTTGGACTTCAAGTCCTGCCCTCTTCCTGCTTGCTTGCTTCTCTCCGACCTCATTCCCAACATACACCCACCTCCCCTTCCCACCCTGCTCTCCACCAAGGATGGAGCCTGCAGCTTGCCGTGGCCTCTGCTACAATGCCCACCACATTATATTTGCAATGATTTACTTATGACTGTTACCCCCCATGACCTTGAGCCTGGGGACCTGCTTCTCACTCATCTTTGCACCCCCAGCAGCTGGCACACAGCAGGTGGGCAGCAAATGCGGGAGGGAGGGAGGGAAAGGAGGAGGAGGGGAGAAAGGGTCACTCCCTCCTACTGAGTCTGGTCAACAGATGGATCACTCAGAGGGTCAAGTTCTATACTTGTTTCCTTCGCCAGATACTCTTCCCTCAGGTGGACACACAGCTCGTGCTCCCAACCCCTTCAGGCCTCTACTTCAGTGTCACCTGGGAACTGCATTCTCCCAGTCCCCTTCTTGACCCCTGCCCCTCTTCCATGCTTTCTTGTTCTCTTTCTTGTTCCCTTCCACCACCATCAGTCTTTCTCCATGTTCTATTTATTTTATCTCCTCTCTCTCCCCCTCTCTCTCCCTCCCTCTCTCACTGAAATGTCAACTCCAGGTGGGCAGCCATCTTTGATTTGTTCCCTGCTGTCTCCTCAGCACCTAGTAGATGCTCAATAAATATCTGTGGAATGAATGAATTCACCAAAAACCACAGTCTTGCCAAATTTGTTTCTCCCTATGCACTTCATGTGTTTTACAGGTGTCAGGTGATGTATTAGGTTCCTAGGGCAGCCATAACAAATTACTACAAACCGAGTGGCTTAAAACTATAGAAATCTATTATTTCAAAGTTCTGGAGGCTAGAAGTCCAAACTCTGGTAGGGCTATACTCCTCCCAGGTGCTCCAGAGGAAAATCCATGCCTTGCCTCTTCCAACTTCTGGTGGCTCCAGTGTTCCTTGACACGTGGCTGCATCACTCCAATCTCTGCTTCCATCTTCCTACGTTCTTCTGTCTGTCTGTCTCTGCTTCTCTCATACAAGGATGCGTGTAACTGCCTTTAGTGCCCATCCGAATAATCCAGGGTAAACTCCGCCTCTCAAGACCCTTAACTTAATCACATCTTTTTCCATATAAGGAAACCTGTGAAGGTTCTGGGAGAGAAGTGGACATAGCTTTTCACTCTCTGGGGATCGCCATTCAGTCCACTGTATGATTGGCATAAAGACCAGAAAAGCAAAGATTCCCACCACCACTCCACTGGCCTGACAGATACGTAATGAAAAAGAGTATTACTGTTGTATTACATTGCCTTGGTCAGAGGAAACAGGGGAAATAAAGGAGCCCCTTTGCATTTTTTCTCTAACTCTAGTTTCACTTTTTAAATGTAACCACCGTATGCAGTCCGCATAATCTTCATAGATTTTCTAACCATAGTCGAGAGCATATACTTTTTTGGCTCCTAACATTAAGAAAATTGGAGGGGCTGGGCGTTATAATATATCCTGAAGACATGACAGCCCTCTGACCCACCACAATCTTTCTAATGACTTCTAGCAATGCACCATACTTAACCTGTCCCCCACTGGCCAGCATTTCAGTTAACTCCAGGATTTTGCAGTTGTAACATACATACTCTCTGGCATGTGTCCCAGTATCCCCATCAGATACATTCCTAGAAGTGGAATTTCTAGGTCGGAGGATATGTGCATTTTTAAATTTCTACAGCTATTGCCCAGTGCCCTTCACCAAGGTGGCATCATTCACAGGCACACCAACAATGCACAAGTGAGGGTGTCTGTTTCCAACACCCTCGCCCCCCTTGGCAAGGATGCAGCATGTCAGGAGGAAGCAAATCTCAAACTCAGGTAAGTGGACTTTCCATGTGGACCTGGGTGAGGGTGGACACGGCCTCCAAAGTTGTCCCTGTGGCTTTCTGAGGTGCTAAGTCATTCACAGTTCTCGTTTGGCTTTTATAAACAAAGGCAGAGTTTGGGGAGGTGGGCCAGAACTGTGCAGCGGATGCATTGTACAACTCAGTATTTATTTCTTTAGTGCGGTCAGAACTTAAATATGGTCAAAACATATTCTTCTTTTAATTTACACAAACAAATATGTTCCCGGGCTGACACCTCCAGTGCCAAGTTTCTAGGGGAAATGAAATTCTACTGTGAGAGGATAAACCACTAGAGAGAAGATGAGGGTGGAAAAGTCGCCACCGTTTGCTTTGCACATCCGAACTGGGCTGCTGAGAGGTGTTTCAGAACTGGGCTCTTGCCTCTTGGTCTCTTTCTGTCTTTGCCGCAGATAAACTTGCCAGTAATTTCAGTGCATGAAACATGGAACGTGTCGAGGCCAGAGGATGGAAAACACTCCGGTTTTGATAAAAGGAGGTCTGCTCGCCTTGGAATCCTCCACCCTGCTAGTCAGCAGACGCAAAGATTTATCCAGAGAGGGGCTGATGAATTGAGAAAACAGAAATGAGGCCAATGTGAGTTGCCTTTCAAGAGCTGTGCTAATATAAAACCAAGCAACTTGAATTTGTTCCAAGAGGGGATTAAAGCAACATGTTATTTTGAGTGATTGCTTAATTTATTGAGCTGTGGCTAGATCTGTAATGAAATACAGCCCTTGCGACTGATAACCTCCTGCTGTAATTGAACTTCTACAATTAAGGAATATTTTCTGAGACTTTCTCTGGAACAGCTCAGAATTTTTAGTCTGTGTGGTGGGGTGCTTTTGAGCACTCATTTTCCAGGCAAGCTTTTTTCTTTTTCTTTAAGGAGAAAACAGGCTGATGTTAATAAGGAAAAGAAGCAGCATTTTATTGAATGTCTTATGTGCACCAGGCACTTAATATACATTATCTCTAATCCTGACAACAGCCCAAGGAAGTCCCTCTTATTTGTCCTTATTTTACAGAGATGAGGCTCCTAGATGTCAAGTAATTTTGCAGAGTGGCACTGTCCAAGATGGTAGCTACTAGCCACTTGTGGCTATTTCTGTGTAAGTTATTTAAAATTTTTTAAATCCCAAAATTCACTTCCTAGGCTGCAGTAATAACCCTATGGGGCTAGTGGCTACCACACTGGACGGTGCAGATATAGATTTTGATTACTGCAGAAGGTTCTACTGCTCTGTGCCATTCCAGGTATTTCACAGGTAGAAACGGGCAGTGCTAGGTTTCAATCCCAAGCTAATGGGCTTTGAAGGCAGCATCTGCCATACCCCTCATTTCCTTCTCTTCCTTTGGCTGAGAAGCAAGGACTAGAGTAGTGATTCTAAACCCTGGCTGCACGTGAAAATTACCTGGACCGCTTTAAAAAACAGTAGTGATGTTAGGCTCCCAGGCCCAGAGATTCTGACTTAATTGTGATTGAGAGGGGTTTTTATAATTCCCCACGTGACTCAAGTGTGCAGCCAGGATTGAGAGCAGTTAGATGAGAGGATCCACACACAGGATGGTGGGAGAGCTGGTTCGTCTGCCATGAGAATGTGGTCCCTTGTGGGTCCTGACATGGGCTTCTCTCAGAGCCACTTCTAGGCCTCCAAATCAGAGGCCTCGGGTTCATTTCTGAGGGAAAGCCTTAAGTGCTTTCTCATATGCTTCCTGCTCGGCGGGAGACACAAAGGGGAGCTCTGCTTTTAGAAGCAGGCTTTGTCACACTGTCATGGAAGAAAGGAGATGCAGATGTAAGATCACAGAGATGAAGTGAAGAACCTGGAGTCCCCAGTTTGAATGGGAAGCATCGGTATTTTGCCTTACAAAATAAAGCACGTGTTTCCTACCCCTGTCCACTGAAAAGGTTAGAAATAATGGGCAATTCACTAACAGTGAGCACTCCCAGTACCCACGTTGTGGTCTCTAAACACCACTTCCAACTAGAAGTGCTCTCTGCAGGTTCTGTGGAGATAGGGCTGATTCAAGGTCTGAGGCGGGAAATATGCAAGATGAGCCTGGAACACCTTATCATCCAAGTAGCTCAGAAGATGTTATGGGGACATATCAAAAGGAGGCAGGAAGACAACGTGAAGAGGCTCCCACTGGCCAAAGATGGGACATTCTGAGCATCAATAGGAATAACTGCAATGGATGGAAATGTGTTATGTATGTCCAGATCTGTAAGTTCACAATGATACTTAGAAAAACAGAAAAGCATAAACTCATTTGTCATCTTTGGAGGACGTTGGGACCAACTTTTTTTTTTTTTTTCTTTCCTTTTGGCCACACTGCATGGCTTGCAGGATCTCAGTTCCCAGACCAGGGATTGAACCCGGGCCATGGCAGTGAAAACCCGGAATCCTAACCACTAGGCCACAGGGAACTCCCTGGGATGAACTTCTTATTTCGAACACTGTCAAATACAGGCGGAAGAGTCAAGCATTTATCCTTTCTGGTATGAACCATACTTTACAGTAACCAAATGGCTGATCAGGGGAAGTTTCTTTATAGACCTATCCAGCTAACAAACAAAGACAGAAGGATAGAATTAGTAAGCCACCCTTTTCAACCTCTAATGGATCTAGACAGTGATCATCAATGGCTACTAACATCATGAAGAGGGACAACCACACATTATGTGCCTTCAAATAGAAATACAAAACAGCCACTAGGAAGTAGTCATACAAACACAAAAAACAAACATGAATCTAAGTGAACTTCTAGATCTAACTACTGATTTACAAGCAACAGAGTGGGCAGAGGAACACGTATAACACCAGCACGGGGATGCAATAAGCAAAATCCAGACCGGAACACTCTACAGAGCAACCAACCCAGTTTCCTCAACAAATAAATTGCAAGAGAAGAAAGAGGAAGGGAGGGAGAACCCGCAGATTAAGAAAGGCGTAAGAGGCGTATCAACCAGGCACAATGTATGAACCTTATACGAATCCTGATTTTAACTGTAAAGAAAACAGTTATGAGACAACCAAAAAATTCTGAACACTGGATATTTGCTGATATTAAAGCATTACTGTCAGTAGGTGTGATGGTGGTAAAAAAAAAAAAAATCCTTTTTCTTTTGGAGTCATAAATGAAAATATTTGCAGAAGAAATGGTTGATGTCTGGAATTTGCTTAGTATCTGAGTATCTGGGATGAGGGAGGAGGGGAAGGGGGTATAGATGGAACAAGGTTGGCTGAGAGTTGGTGATTATTGAAGCTGGGTGATGGATAGCTGGGGTTTATGGTACCATGTACTCTACTCTTGTGTGCACTTGTGTATTGGTTTGACCTGCCCACCACTGCTGGCATCTCTGGGCAAGCCTGGGTAGCAGGTTTGAGATACATCTCAGTGCGTGCATGTGTGCACACCCTCTCCTGTCTCCATGGCAACCAGTGAGGTGAGAAAGCAGCATCCAAAAGGTTCCTGTCCACATGAGGATCCGGCCAGGCTGCTGGTGTTGTGCTCGGCCCACCGTGGCTGCTCCCTTTGGAGAATTCCTAGTCAGATCTTCACAGTCCCACCCCCACACACCAGATCTGCCTCCTTGCACCCCTTTGCTGTCACTCGTGCTCTCCCTATGCACCCCCTGAGGAAGTAGAGACCAATTAGTGGAGAGACAGGACGCTGAATCAGATCCAAGTTCAATTTTTGATGTCTCCACTTAATGGCAGGACCTTTAACCTCCCTGAGTCTCAATTTTCTCACCTGTAAAATGGGTATGATGTGACCTCAACGAACTCAACAAATCTTTATTATGGGGGGAGGGACAGTGGCAAAAAGGACCTAGTCTCCACCTTATGGAACTAGACACCCGGAGGTAAAAGGCAATCTTAAGAGTATGTACTGTGATAAAGTACATGTTTAAAAAAATTTTTTTTGAAAACTGGCAGCCACTACTAATGAAAGATCATAACTCTAAATCATACTTTTCATTAACCAGGATATCCACACTTTCCAGCTACTGACTATCCACTATGCCAGACCTATAGAATATTTTCACTTAACTGAGTGCTCATATTTCCACGAAGTAAGTACTATTATCACTACGATTTTATGGAGGAGGAAACTAGGCATTAGAGGTGAGATAACTTGCCCACGGCTACACCGTGGGTGCATGGCCCTGCCTTCTTTGCTCGGCCCTCTGCATTGATTAAGCTCTGAAATGCAGCAGCAGGGCTGGGAAACCAGAACTACCAGGAGGCCAAAAGCCCTCCAGGTCAAACCCCATTTTGCAAATGAGGAAGCAGTGGCCCCGAGAGGCCAAGTAACTTGTTCCAAGCCGCAAGCTGAATCGGCTGCTTAACCTGTGTCCAGGCTGCTTGGGGAGAAGGTCCAGGGAAGCCCCACGTGGTAAGGGAGGCTTATTTCCCCAGTTCATCCTGTCCCAGGGTAGGGTGACCAGTCATCCTGGGGTTTCCCAGGACTGGGAACTTTAGGTGCTTAAATCAGGGAAGTCCTGGGCCCACTGGGATGAGTTGATCACGCTGTCCCACAGCGAGGCATCTAAATGGATGTTTTCTAGGACATGAGAACCAGAACCAAGTCCCCACAGAAGTACTGGGGCTTCATGCCTTATATAATTAACTGATCATTAATATCTAGGCCCCCCCTGCACCAGCTAGACTCTCCACCCACAGGGGTAGGGACCAGTAATGTGAATATCCACTTCTGTTCTACAGCCCCTGACTCAACTGTGACCCATGAATGACACTCAATAAACAGTGATCGAATGGACCAACCAACACTATCATCACCTCTGACTAGGCCTCCATCTGAAATTGCTATAGCTGCCGTGACCTCCAGTTCCCATTTCAGACAGGCTGGTATCCATGATGTCACATGATAGAAGATGATTCCAGAAAAATACTGGCCAAGAGGCTCCTGGACGGAGCTATGGCAGACAAGACTGGGTGTGGTTTTTCTTTAATTATTGTACCTGTTTTGTCTGTTCTTTCTTGGCTCTGTTCACATCCCCATCCCAGCACCAGTGCAGGAAAACAAAACATTATCGCAGAGTTTGAGACAAGATGGCTGGCTGGTTCCCACTCTGCTTGTACTTAATGCCAAAAATGTTCAAGACTTGTCTTGGCCACAAAGGTAATAATAAAATCAGGCAGTCTGGTTATTTGGCTACTAATTTCCTTCTTCGTTGTTTTTTTGTTTTTTTTTTTTCCTCCCCGTTTCCTTAAATTAATTCCAGAGTTCCTCCAGATTTCTCGTTGCTAAGCTATAAAATTCCAGTTTCTCAGCGCCCATGCCGATTGGCAGGGAGGCTCCGGGCAGTTCCAATCAGAAGCAGGTTGCTGAAGGAACATCCACATCGTAGCTTGCCCCGGGGTATTGGAATTTTCTCCCTGATGTTACGAACCATCAAAGTCTTTGTCTAACTGTGCAAAACCCATTCTCTTGATCTTGTCTGCCTCTCTCTGGAGTGCAGGCTGTTGGGGGGATGCCAGAGGTCCTGGAATTTCCCACTGGTCCTGGAGGAATAGGGAGTCCCTGGGTCTCCAGGTTGGGGTCAGCCCACAGCCTGTCCATGGTTGACCAAAGATGACAGCATGGTGCCCTGCCATGGGCTGGGACATGCCTCAATCCTCCCCTGACTGGCCTCTCCCGTGCCATCTCTTAAGCTTGGTGAAAGGCTGAAGGGGGTTGAGGAAAAGTAGGTGCCATTGGATGGGGGGTTGTTGCGGAGAGGCTGCATTTGTAAAGGACTTTAAAACATGTAGACGGTAAGGGCACCGTGGAGGGCCGTTCTGGTGTTTCACCTCCAGAATCCTGACACAAGCAGCCACCGTGAACTGAGCTCCTACTTTGCGCCAGAAACTTTATTTTTATTTTTTAAACCTCTTTATTGAGGTATGACTGACACACAAAAAGCTATCTATATTTAATGTATACAACTTGTTGAGTTTGGAGATAAGTATACACCCGTGAGACACAGAGAACAGACTGGTGGTTGCTAAGGGAGAGGGGGTTGGGGGAGGGATGGAGTAGAAGTTTGGGTCAGCAGATGTGAGCTTTTATATATAGAATGGACAGACAACAAGGTCCTGCTGTATAGCACAGGGAACTATATTCAATATCCTGTGATAAACCATAATGGAAAAGAATATTTAAAAAAGAATGTATACATATGTATAACTGAATCACTTTGCTGTACAGCAGTAATGAACACATTGTCAATCAACTATAGTTCAATTAAAAATAAATAAAAAATAAGTATACACGGGTGAAACTACCATCACAATCTATGCCATAGATATAGCCATCACTTATAAAAATTTCCTCCCACCTTCTTTACTATTCTTTTTTCTTGTGATAGGAACATTTAACATAAGATCTACCCTCTTGGTAAAATTTTAAGTGTACAATACAGTGTTGTTAACTATCATTATCGTGCTGTACATTAGATCTCCAGAACTTAGTCATCTTGCAGACCTGAAGCTTTGTACCCCTTGGCCAATATCTTCCCATTTCCCTCTCCTCCCACCCCCTGGAAATCCCCATTCTATTCTCTGGTCCTCTGAGTTTGACTATTTTAGATTTCTCATATAAGTGGTACCATGGAGTGGTGTCTGGCTTATTTCACTTAACCTATGTCTGGCTTATTTCACTTAAGCTAATGTCCTCAAGGTCCATCCAAGTGTTCACATTGTTCAGAATTTCCTTCTTTTTAAGGCCATTGCATGTACCACGTTTTCTTTCTCCATTCATCTGTCAATGGACATTTAAGTTGACTCCACGTCTTGGCTATTGTGCTGGAAACTTTACACACACATCTCCTCCTATCCTGAAACTCCCACCGGACAGACAGAGAACATGATGGACGTCTGCTGGTTTTCCTTGCACAGCTTTATCTTTCACCGACAGGGGAGCCATGCTACAGGGGAAATCATGTGACCCAAGCCTGGCCACAGTGATTGGCTCTGGGATGGGCACATAACCAAGTTGGGCTAATCAGAACCATTCTTGTGCCTTTTTTTTTTTTTGCCAGAATTATAGGAAAAGAGCCCCCGCTCTTGCCACTGGATTTGCTGAGCTAGTGACCACTGTGAACACACGTGGAAGGTGCCTGAAGGAGATAAGGAGCCCCTGTGACGATGCTTGAGTTCTGCATGCAGCTCTGGGGATCTCAGATCTATTTCTTGGATTTTAGTTAAAGGAACAGTAAATTATTTGTCTGTTTAAGCCAATTTGCCTTGTGTGTCTGTTGCTTCTCACTGACAGAGTGAATAATACTGACACATAGTTTTCTCTTCATGGTGCCCGGCTCTGGGTTGGGCGATTTGCACATAGGGTCCTTATAATCACCTGGTGAGGTATTCTGTTTTGCAGACAGGAAAACCAAGGCTCAGAGGAGTGAGGGAGCCTGGTGCAGACAATACGGCCAGTATGTGCTCAGGGATTCAAACCTGGTCTAATGGATGTCTTGGTGACTTATCAAATTCAACTGGTCCAAAGCTGAATTTGAGAGCCTCCCCTCAAGTCTGATTTCCCCCAGGGCCCCCCACCTCAGGGATAGCACCTCCTTCAGTCTGGTGAGGCTAACCGGAAACGGGTGTCATCCCTGACCCCTCCCAGACTCACCCAAGCCTCACTAAGTCCTGTCCATCGACCTGCTCGGCAGCCCTGGAAGCAAGCAGTTTACTCCTTTCCCCGTTCACCTCTCCACCCCTACCCAAGCTGTCCTCATTTCTCAAAACCTCGGCCTTGTAGAGCCGCCTCCCACATGGTTCACCTATATACACTCCTACGTACACTCCTGCCCCCTCCTCCAATATGGCTCCCCTTGGCATCCAGAGGAATTGGCTCAAAATGCCAATCTGGTAATAAAACATTGCCGGGAGAGCCTGCGTTTATTGATCTGATGGCACACATTTGCCTCTGGGGACGTTCTGAGAATCACGCAACCCCTTGGTCCAACCTGGCCTTCAGGAACAAAGTTCGCAAGCTGGGGAGGACACAGTCCCCTGCATCCTCAGCCACTCCGTCATTTATTCCACAAAGCATTTGCAAAGCACCTCCCGGGCACCCTCCCCTGTGCTGGGGCTCCAGAGACAACCAACAGCAGCCTGAGCAGAGCTCACGGGGCGCCCGCTGAGGGCCGGGCCCTGCACTCCCGGCTTCGCAGCCACACGCTCTCTTGCTCCTCTGGTAACTCTATGAAGCAGTGACTATTACTATTATTATTATTATTTTTGGCCGCATTGGGTCTTTGTTGCTGCACGTGGGCTTTCTCTAGTTGCGGCGAGCGGGGGCTACTCTTCGTTGTGGTATGCTGGCTTCTCACTGTGGTGCCTTCTCTCTTGGTGGAGCACGGGCTCTAGGCGCGCAGGCTTAAGTAGTTGTGGCACGTGGGCTCAGTAGTTGTGGCTCGCGGGCTTAGTTGCTCCGTGGCATGTGGGATCTTCCCGGACCAGGGATCGAACCTGTGTCCCCTGCATTGGCAGGTGGATTCTTAACTAGTGGGCCACCACGGAAGTCCCACAGTGACTATTATTAATCCCACTTTACAGATGAGAAGAAAAAGGTCCCTGTTTTCATGAAGCTTATATGCTGGTAAGGGAGACCAACAAACTGTTAAACACACACACACACACACACACACACACACACACACACACACGACATAACTCAGGGAGTGGTGAACCAAAGGTACTGAGTCCAGAGGCTCCCAGGCGCCTCCATCTCAACTCACAGTCTGTAATGTGTTTAGGGCCCAGAGCAAGAGCCCATGTACACTATATGTCTACAGATTTAAAGTCAGATATCAAGCTAAGAAACCGTGTAAATAAAATACGTCCTAGCCTCCCTCTTTAAGGAACACACCTTCACCACGACCCGGAAGGCCAGATCCGAACTCAGAACTCTCCCAGACTCCTTGGAGTTCCACAGACCACCCGCTTCTCTCCCCACACTCTCCACTCTGCCTCGAAGGGCCTGTGAACATACCCCAGGCTAAAAGTCCAAGTTCTGACCTAAGCCCCACAAATGCCTGCCCCTGAGCCTCCCTTAGGTTTAGGGGTGCACACACTGGAAGCCAGCCTGCCCTCAGCAGGGCAGAGCTAGGGGAGACACCTGAGCAGCCTTTGGAAGTGGCTCAGTGCTGCTGAGGAAGGGGGTTCCAGAGTTCTGGACACCTAGGACTTGGCCCAGAAGTGGGGAGTCGTGGGGACCATGTGGGCGCATCTCCCTGGTTCCACGGCTCCTTGCCTTGTGGGAAGGGGCCCGGCTGGAGAAGGACCAGTGTGGGCCCCTCCAAGTCATAGGGCCAGACTTGGCTGAGTGTAAAGGCAGTGTTGCTCTGCTCACAGCCTTCCGGTTTCTACTGTGGAACCCTTGCTACCAGCATCCTGACCCTTCCCGATCCCTACCTGTCTGCCTCTGCCTTACCTCCTGTACTGGGTTGCATGGTGCTGCCCCCAGTTCATGTCCACCCAGAGCCTCAGAATGTGACCTTGTTTGGAAATAGGGTCTTGGCAGATGTCGTCAAAATGAGGTCATACTAGATTAGAGTGGGCCCTAAACTCAATGACTGACATCCTTAGAAGAGGAGAGGACACACAGGGAGAAGGCCATGTGAAGATGGAGGCAGAGACTGGAGGGATGCTGCCACAAGCCAGGGACACCAAGGGCTATGGGAAGCCACCAGAAGCTGGAAGAGGCAAGGGAGGATTCTTCCCTAAAGCCCTTGGAGGCGGCACAGCCCTCCTGACACCCTGATTTCAGACTTCTCGCCTCTGTGAGGGGGTAAATTTCTGTTGTCTTATACCACCAGGTTTGTGGTGATCCATTATGGCAGCCCGAGGAAGTTCACGCACCTCCCTGCCCATCCACCCCCCACCTCTCCCACACCCGGTGTCAGGCTGGTGTAGGAAAAAATGTCACTAGCAGGTCCCTCTCACAATTCACCTGGCCAATCCCAGAGGCAAAATGTTCTTAAAGACCATCTTTTCCAGGAAGATTTTCTGCACCCTTGCCCGTGGCAGCACTGGGGACAGGCTCTGGCTCCAGGGGGATGTGCCAGGTCCCTGAAGCAGGACCTAGAAGGAGGCGGGCTCTGCTCTGGAACAGCCAGCTGGGGAGTCCCTCACCGCTGCCTGTCCCAGCCTCACCCACAGCGGCCAGCGCCTGGGGGAATGTATGTCAACAAACCCCCCTGGGCTGCAACTACACGTGGTTTGTTGCTCAGCGTTCCAGTGGGAAGCTTGGCTGTGTTTGTCACAAGTGTTAGTGTTTGGCTACATTTAACCAAGGCCGAGGAGGTGGGGGTGTGTGTGTGTGAGAGACAGAAAGAGGGAGTGTGCACGAAGCCTGCTGTAGGACTGCCTGACCTTCCCCACTTCCCACATACAGATGACAAACGTAAACTGAGCAAGAGGGCAGGTCTCTCTAGAAATCAGTGTTTGAACTCAACAGCAAAGAGCTGCTGTTTACTCTGAACTTCATGAAATGAGATGACTTCTCACGTCCAGATAAGTCATCAGGGCTACGTACTGTTTGAATACCAAAAGCCATTTGTCTGTTCATCTACCTATCCATCCACCCGCCCCCATATCCATCCATCCTTCCATCTATCCACCCATCCATCCATATATCCACCCACCCATCCATATATCCACCCACCCATCCATCCATCCATCATTTGCTAAGTTCCTACTATAAACAATGTAATAACATTAACAGCAATAATAACAGTTTCTATTCAATGGGCACTTTCAATGAGAGAGGTTGTGTGCTAAGCACTTTGTGTGCATCTTGTTTCATTCTCACAAATAATTCTGTAAGATAGACGCCAACAGACCCAGTTCACAGAGGGGGGAAAGTAAGGCCCAGAGAGGTTAAGTCTTTTACCTAAGGCTTTACAGCCTACTATGGACGATCAAATATGGCCGGAAATTCCCTATTGTTCTTCCCACCAAGAGGCAGATTCTATTTCTCCACTCCCCTAAATCCAGGCTAGCCTCATGACTTCCTTTGACTAATAGAATGCACCAGAAGTAGTGTTGTTCGAGCCCCAAGCTCAGGCCTCAAGAAGCCTGGAAGCTTCTGTCTTTGCTGACCCGAAACCTCCACAAAAGGAAGCAGGTCTCACCCACTGGAAGATGAGAGGTCAACTGAGGCCACCCAGCCAACAGCCAGCACCAGCTGCCACACATGCGAGGGAGGCCACCTGGACCTTCCAGCTCGGCTGACCCTCCAGCTGAGGGAACCCAGTCAAAACCAGCAGATGAGGCACTAAGCTAATCACAGAATCATGAAAAGTAATAAACTGTTGTTTTTAAGCCATTGTGTCTTGGGGGGTGTTTGTCACGTAGCCAAGGCTGTCTAAGACATGTTGTAAGAGGCGAAGCCAAGGTTCTAACCCGGTCTCCCATTTCTAGAATCTGGGCCTCTCAGAGACAGAGACTGTGACCACAGAGCTGAAGAGGATGTAGCCCTTGATTGTGGGGACCTCGGGGAACACACACTCCAACAAAGACCCTGCTGGGTCATCCATGTGAAGGAAGGCGTAAGTTCCTGGGACGCTGACTTACGTGTTCCGCTTATACAGCAACCAAGTGCTGCACACCTACCAGGTGACAGGCGCTACACTAGGCGCTGGGTATGTGGCGCAAGCAACAGATCTCTGATCTCAGGAAGCTCTAAATTTAGGGAATAAGATAGACAAAAGTAAACCAGTAACCAAGCCATGACAAGTTGTGAAAAATGTTGTGAAAGAAACCAGGAGGCCTTGAGGAAAGAAAATAATGGAATGAATTAACTTTAGATCCAGTGATCAGGAAAGATTTCTCCACGAAGTTGATGTTTAAGTTGAATCCACCAGAATGGCAGAGAGACATGCAAAGAGTTACAGGAAAACTAATCCAAGTTGAAGCAACTGCATGAGCAAAGGTCCTGAGGAAGGATGGAGAACTGGAATTTCTAGTAAGGTGGGAGCAGAGTGGGTGAGGAGGAGAGTGGCTGAAGACAAAGAAGGGGACTTTGCCGATGTGAGTAAATTAGGGATCTTGAGGTGGGAGATTATCCTGGATAATCTGGGCCCAGCCTAATCACAGGTCCTTTTAGGAGGGAGGAAAGAGGGTCAGAGTCAGAGAGAGAAGATGTGATGATGGAAGCAGAGGTGACAGGGAAGAGAAGATGCAGCACTGCTGGCTTTGAAGATGGAGGAAGGGGCCGCGAGCCACGGAATGCAGGCGGCCTCCAGAGGCTGGGAAAGGAGGGATGAGGATTCTCCCTGACAGCTTCCAGAAGAAACACGGCCCTGCAGCCCCATGTTAGACTTCAGACTCCAGAACTGTAAGATAATAAAAGCTGTGCCGTTACAAGCCCCCAGCCTGGTGGTAAAAGTTATTAAGAATCGATGACATCAGGGCATTCAACCAAGAGTGGGGCCCTTGAGAGCAAGGGCCTGTGAACCAGTGAATACAAAGGATGCCCATCCACATGGCTGGCCCTGAATCCCACGCAGAACTCATTCATCACAACGGTGAGATGGGCCCGAGAAGTGAAAGCACGGGGGGGCCCCTGAGGGCATGTGGCAGTGAAGGGGACCCAGGCAGGGAGTCGGGAGAGCTGTTGAGGGGCTAACACTTGCTTTGAACCAGATTAAGGGAAGGAGGTAAGAGCAGCTCCAGGTTGGGGAAAACAAATGCAAAGGCTAGGGCTTTGCGGGGAAAGCGAGGAAGGGCTCGCTTTCCTGCTTCCTCCCCCAGAGATAGCTGTTCCCTCCTCCTTTCCTCCTCTGAGACTCAGCCTCCCTGTTCTCCGGAAGGCCTTTCCCTAATTTCCTAAACTGGACTTAGCACCTCCCTTCTCTGATTATAGCATTTGGCCCCCATTCATTTGGATGTTTGTAAATAAACTTTATTTTGGAGACATTTGGGATTGACAGAAGAGTCGCAAAGATAGTACAGAGGGTCCCACACACGCTTCACCCGGCTTCCCCTAATGCTAACATCTCCCGTGACTTAGCTTTTGTCAAAACTAAGCCCTTAATATCAGTACATTATTATAACTACATACACTCCAGACTTTATTCGGATTTCCCCCGTTTTTCCACGAATGCCCTTTTTTCTGTTCCAGGACCCAATCCAGGACACCATGTCACATTCAGCTCCCCTCCCTACCCTAAAAATTAACACCTGAGTGTCAGACGTGCCAAGCCTTTCATGTGCTTCACCTCAATGAATCACCTCCCACATTTTGCAGATGAGGAAACTGAGGCCTGGAGATGTTAAGTAAGTAGAAGTCCTTGAAGTATCACCCTGTTCCCCTGCAAAATCTGGGTCCTATTTCACCATTCCCGATCCCCCCCACCATGTTTACCCAGGCCTGCTCTCTACGCTATTCCAGGCCTTCCCAAACTTGAATCACGTAAGATTTTTCCTCTGGTACTCTTTCTTTGCTTAATATTTTTCTTGAAACCAGCTCATTTTTTTTAAACCAAAAAAAAAAATTCTTAAAGGACTCAGAACACATCTATCACAGTGGAAAGCCTGGACTATTGGCCATAGGTAGCAGGTAGCTGTGCAAATAGAGATGATGAAGATGAAATGATTTTATAAATTCCAGCAGACGCTGGTGTCCAGGCTCTAGGCGAGTGAAGCCTCAGCACAAGACCCTCTCCCTGAGTGATCCGAGGGATGGAGCACCCTCGCTGCTCCAGCCAAGACCTGGAGCCTGTCTACAGGGGTTACTGGCTGCTAGGGAAACCCCGATGAGTCAACATAATAAGCACATGGCAGTGAGGAAGGGACCCAGCAGGGGTTAACACTAAACAGTTCCCAGTTATTAAGCACCGACTGCATGCCAGGCGCTGTGCACTGTTTCACTGAAGTCCTCTAAAAGTTGGTCCTCCTCATTATCCCCATTTCACAGATGCGGAAACTGAGGCTCAGGGAAGTTACATAGCGAGCCCACAGACACACAGAATGAAGCGAGACTTGAATGATTTCACTTGCCGAATCCTGCCATTTCTACTTCTAAGCATCTCTCTTATCGGTTGCCTTAAAGTCTCTCCCCAAGATATTAGAACGTGAGGCTGGGTTGTCAATTCCCATTCGTTAAACACTCACCTGCACCAGGCTCGGTGCCGGGCATCTGACAGATACTGTGTCATGTGAGCCTTGGGAAAACCCTGAGCAGAGGTGGTGTGGCTTTCCTCAGTTTACAGATTAGGCAACCAAGACAAAGAGAAGCAGGGTATCTTGCCTAATGTCACAAAGGCAGAAAGTGATGTGACCAGGACTCCACCTCAGACTGGCTTTAGTTGAGAGGCCTTAGTCACACATCTGGGAGTGCTTGGGACTTACCAGAACTGAGCACGGTCACAAAAGAGCTTTTGAGAATCTGATGACCCCAGATCAATCACAGGTAGCTTTAGGCAAATCACTGTAGGAAAATGTATCCGCCCCCACGCCCCCACCGAAAGGTAAATTAGGGAGTATTTGACTTTCGAAAGTCTCGATCCTCTGGGCATTTTCTCCTTTTCCTTTTTTTCTAAGCAAAGAGCCTGCCCTTGCCCATGGCCTCCGGGAGAAGTACAACGGTGCTTCGGGAACACTTTCTGGGTTTTTACATAAAGGCTTTGGCTTGCAAAGGTCGAGGCCAGGGAGCAGCCAGCTACAGCCTGATTTGGGGTTTTTGTGTGTTTTTGTTTTTTAATGTGATAAGAACACTTAACATGAGATCTACCTCTTAACAAACGTTTAAGTGCACAATACATTCTTATTAACTACAGGCACTATGTTATATAGCAGATCTCTCCAATTTATTCATCTCACGCAGCTGAAACTTTATACCCACTGGACAGCAACTCCCACTTGCCCTGTCACCCTAGCCCCTGGCAACCATCCCTCTGCTTCTGCGAGTTTGACTATTTTAGATTCCTCATATAAGTGGGTCATGCAGTATCTATCTCTCTGTAACTGGCTTATTTCATTCAACATGTCTTCCAGGTTCATCCACGGTGTCACAAATGGCAGGATTTCCTTCTTTTCTAAGGCTGAATAATATTCCATTGTACGTATATTCCACATTTTCTTAATCTAGCCACCTGTCAGTGAACACTTAAATTGTTTCCATATATTGACAGATATATGCAGATAGCTCTTCGAGATCCTGATTTCAGTCCCTTTGGATACATACACAGAAGTGGAATTGCTAGATCATGTGGCACTTCCAGTTTTGTTTTGTTTTTTAATTTTTATTGGAGTATAGCTGATTTACAATGTTGTGTTAGTTTCAGGTGTATAGCAAAGTGAAGCAGTTATACATATATCCACTCTTCTTTAGATTCTTTTCCCACATAGGCCATTACAGAGCATTAAGTAGAGTTCCGTGTGCTATACAGTAGGTGCTTATTAGTCATCTATTTTATATACAGTACCGTGATATGTCAATCCCAATCTCCCTGTTTTTAATTTCTTGAACTGTTTCCCAAGTTGATTGCTTCTTTTGTTACGCTATTTTTGTAAATAAAGTTTTATTGGAACATAGCCATGCCCGTTTGCTTATGTATTGTCTGGGGCTGCTCTTGAGCCACAGGGGCGGAGTTGAGTTGTTGCTACAGAGATTATACTACGGCCTGTAAAGCTTGAAATGTTTTCTATCTGGTGCTTTACAGGAAGCTTGACAACCCCTGTTCTAGCCCTCTGGGCCTCCAGGGAATTGAGGCCAGGCCATGTTTGGACCAGGAACATGTTGGAAGCAATAGGATAAAGGTTATGCTGAGTAGAGGAAGAAGAAGAGAAAGGGACACCCATTCTGATTCCTGAGTGTCAGAGAGACCGCAAGAGAGAAAACGGATGGCCCTGACCACAAGGTCCTGTTCCAAGCAGCTCCAAACCTCCAGATCTCAAGGGGCCACTGATACGCCCTGTGCACCACAGCACACACTCCCACAGGTGGGTTAGCCCTGACAAACCAAGGCTAAACTTTCCCACCAGCCTGGCAGGACGGAGGCACCAACAGAAATGGAACGAATTTATACAAAACCCAAATTCCAAGACACCTGAGTCTGGAGCTGTGTCTTACATGTCTACATGTAGTAGACAAGTCCACTTTACTTTAAAGAGCAGTCATGTGACAGAAGCCACATTGACTTGGACTTCAGGACTCTCTCCACTGAGTAAAGGCAGGGACCTCCCTGGTCATCCAGTGGGTAAGACTCCACACTCCCAATGCAGGGGGCCCAGGTTTGATCCCTGGTCAGGGAACTAGATCCCGCATGCAGGCCGCAACTAAGAGTTCACATGCTGCAACTAAGAGTCCACATGCTGCAACAAAGAAGCCTGCATGCCGCAACTAAAGATCCCACATGCCACAACGAAGATCCCACATGCTGCAACTAAGACCTGGCACAGCCAAAATAAATAAATAAATAATTTTTTTAAAAAAGGCAGACACACAAATGAGGGCACAGGTCCCCTGGTCCCTCCAAAGTGACAGCCAGCCTCATCTTATCCTCAAGAAGAGGAGGCAAGAGGGCAATCACCCCCATTTCACAGGTGAACAAAGTGAGGCACAGGGGCTGTTTAGTCAATGAAACCAGCCCCCAAAGCCATGGTGGGTAGAACCTTCTGGAAAAAACCCTCCCTGGGCAGGAGGTGAGAAGGCCTCTGACCCGAGGGCTGGAGTCTGGCTCACTCTGTGTTCATGGCTCAACTTTGGGCAGGCGGTGCCCTCTCTGTTGGCATCCTCCATGCAGCATGAGGGCTGTGGGCAGTCGTGGGGTTCAATGCAAGAACTACACCCTGGGTTCCTCACACTTATGCTTCCCAGGAAGCAGAGCCAATGGGTCAGACAGGGCAGGAGGCCAGAGCCAGGGCACTCTCCACTCTGAGTCCCTATTCACAGTAACCCAACCGATCCTCACATGCTTGAGCTCAACCCCTTCTCCCTGCTTCCCAGAAGATGCACGCTCAGGACTCAGGGCTGTGAGATGTCCCCATGCTGCCTGCACTGAGCAGGGGGATGGGAAGCAGGAGACTGCACTGTCACTTAACAAGTGGCTCCCATCAGGCCAGGGCCCCTGTGGCAGAGGGAAGACACAGACACCAGAGAAAGAGGGCTCACAGCAGTGCTAGAGTTCACATCCTGCTTCTTGGGGCCTGTTCCAAACTGTGCTGCTTTCGGAAGGCCAACCCTCTGCCACCATCAACTCACTCTTGTTATTTGCTTACTGCACGCCAGGCACTGGGCACATTGATCTCATTTAATCCTCCCAACAGCCCAAAGTTGGAACTGCTATTACCCCCATTTCATGGATGAAGGAACTGAAACAGAGAGGTTGAGTAACCTGCCCAAGGTCACACAGCTATCAGAGGCTGAAGTGAGATGCAATGGGACACTTGAGCCCAAGCTGCTGCTTTAAAATGTGCTTTGTTTCAAAGATGCTACTTTTTTTTAATTAGCAATTTTGAAAACTAGAAAGTTCACATGGGTCCCCAAAAAAGAAAACAGGCTATGAACAAATCTGTGTCCCTTCCCCTTCCCATGTGCCCCAACCACTAAGTTTCACCCCCACCTCCACAGGTAACGTTTAGTCATTCGGTGGTTAGCCACAGTTTCTTCATGCAAATATTAGCTGATACAAATATATACTCAGTCCTCCTTTTTTTTTTTTTTTTTTTTCCGGTCCGCGGCCCCCCCCCTGTTGCAGCCTCTCCCGTTGCGGAGCACAGGCTCCGGACGCACAGGCTCAGCGGCCATGACTCACGGGCCCAGCCGCTCCGCGGCGAACTCTCAACCACTGCGCCACCAGGGAAGCCCAGCCCTCCCTTTTTTATGCAAAGACGTATATACTTAACATAAACTGTCTTGAATCTTGCTTTTCTCACCTAATAAAGCTTAGAGACAGTTTCTCACTGTTCTTTACAACAGCAGAGTACAGTATTCCATTATATGGAGTGGGCCAGTGTCTTTAATCAGCTCCCTACTGACGGAGGGTCTAGGTTGTTTTCAGTATCTGGTTCTTACAATGTTGCGAAGGATAACTCGTACATAAATAATGTCCCGGGAGTTCCAGTTTATTTGTGGGATTATTGTTGGGTAGCAGCCCAGCTGGGACAGAGGGTTTCTGCATTTGTAATACAGACAGATGTTACCAAAGGAAAGACCAGGTTCCAAATAAGGCACAGCTCAAACTCCAAAGCCCTCGGGCTGCGGGTCGGGTGCAGCAAAGACCTGGCGAGGCACCATCTCCAGGGGCGTGGTCCATGGCAATGGATGGGGCCTATGGCATTGGGCGGGGTCTGGAGGGCAGAAAGAAGAGCCCCTCCCCCTCGCCCTGCCAACACTGGCTCTTCTAGTCCAGCCACCTTCTCACCTCACCCCCACCTGCCCCCTCTAAATCTTCCCATGATGACTTAACCGTCATGGCAGCGCATGGCCTTAAACGCGATGAAATAGCACACAGCTGCAACAGGTAAGGAGGCCAGCGGGGGAAGAGCACCAAGCTGTATTAAAAGGGGGCAAAACGGGAAAGCATGCCGCGAAGGGAGGCCCCCATCACCCCCAACCATTCCCCAGGGATGACCACGTGCAGTGGGGCAAGGTCTCATTTACCGGACTTTCCCTGACCAGCTGAACCATTAAACTAGGACACCGAGATGCCTGCCACCATACCCTGGGCATTTCCTAATCAGGAGGGTATTCGTGGCAGCCCCGCCCTGTGCAGAAGGTTTCACGTGCATTATTCCAATGAAGCCTCCCAGCCACCCATGAGGTCAGTTCTATTATTACCTTCATCCTCCCTCCGGAAGGGGACACAGGTGAGGTAACTGCCAAGCCACAAGCTCCAAAGAACGTCTGTTTGGATCATCAGAGCCACAAATCATAAGCAGGACATTTGAAGGCAGTGGGTAATGAGGCTAAAAATATTTATTTGGAACAGATTCTAAGGGCAGGCCAAATTCCTGTTCAAACCCCACCTCCTGTTACAATAGCTTTGGGTTCAGGGAAGGACTGGTGAGTAAGGGTTCCATCCCGGCTCTTCTTTTATGATACACATGGATTTATTATGCAATAAGGTTAACACATGCTTATGGCAGAAAATTTGGAACATCCGGGGAGAAAATGAAATGAATCCATACACCCATCACCCAGGGGAAGCCTCTATTAACATCATGGTACAGTGGCTGCCACGCTCCGTTCTCGGCAAGTGTGTATATGTTCATGTGTTAACTGAAATAGAACACATGTGCAGAAAAATGCACGGGTCATACACGTATAGCTCAATTTTCAGAGTGAAAACTCCTGCGACACAAGCATCCACGTCAAGAAACAGAACGTGAGTGACCACGTGTGTGTTTTTGAAACAAAATCAGGATCCTGACGTTGTGGGATGACTGTGTCCCTCCCCAAAATGTATGTCTGCGTCCTAAGCCCGGGGACCTGTGAATGTGGCCATATTTGGAAATACGGTCTTTGCTGATATAATCAGGTCAGGATGAGGTCCCTGTGGATTAGGGTAGGCCCTGATCCAATCACTGGGATCCGTATAAGAAGAGACACAGACAGAGGGAAGAAGACCCATGATGTGATGAAGGAGGGATGCAGCCACAAACCGAGGAACACCACGGATTGCCAGCAAACACCAGAAGCTAGAAGAGGCAAGAAAGGGTCCTTTCCTAGAGCCCTTCAGAGAGACTGTGGTCCTGCCAGCATCTTAATTCAGACTTCTAGCCTCCAGAGCTCTGAGAAAAACAATTTCTGGGGTTTTTTTGTTTTTATTTATTTATTTTTTTAACACTGAACAGTATTTCTTCCAATTTCTGTTGTTTTAAGCCACCCTGTTTGTGACAGTATGTCATGGCAACCCAAGGAAATGAATACATATGATGGATGCAGTTCAGGATTTTTTTATGGTTATGGGAGTCATATGAGTTCACCTTTCACCTCCAGCTCCTGGACGGATCTAAGAATGTCACCTCCTGCAGCCTGGTGACCATGGCAGACACATCAGATGGCGTCACCACCTAAAGCACTTCAGTGGCTCCCCCATGTCCCTGCGGTCTGGCGCCTGTACCCTCCCACCTCATCTCATACCTCGCTCCCTGTTCGGCCACTCAGGCCACATTTTGGCCCTTCTCCTCTCTGTCTCTGTGGCCACAGGGCCTTAGTACATGCTGTGCCATCTGCCAAAGATGCCTCTACTCTCCCCTCGACACGCGCTCGTCATCATCCTTCAGATCTAAACTATTCCCTGCCTCCCTACATCATGTACCTGGCAACACCAGTGATCTCAGGACCTCTTCGTAGGGTGTTTGGGGGAGAGGCTTCCAGGGAACTGCCCCCAAGTCTGTCACTCCCAAGGTCTTGGCTCTGTGTCCCCACCTCCCAGAGAGGAGACATCCCCACCGGTCAGTGGTCCCCAGGGCTCCTCCTTCCGCATCTTGCCTCTTCTCACCACCCATGGCCACCTCTTGGCGTCGCAGTGGTGCTTCCCACCCTCTACTCTCCATACCCAGCTGAGGGCTCTATAACATGCACCCAACTCCCTTCCTGAAAACCCTTTCATTGCTCCCCACTGGCATCAGGGTAAATTTCTAGCTCCTACTTCATGAGCCTCTTGACAAGGCCATTTTGATCCAGCCTCCAATGAGCACTTACTGCACCAGCCTCAGCCCCCAGCGCCAATTCACCTCAGTCCTTCTGTCCCCAACAGGCTGGGAGCCATCATGCCTCAGTGCCTTCTCCCTTTGTCCCTTCTGTTCCCTGTGCCTGGGCCCCTTCTCCTTTGGGCTTCATCTGGCTAAATGCTCACTGCATCCTTCTCAACTCCCACCAAGGTACCACCTCCTCCAGGAAGCCGTCCCTATGCCCCCGACTGTGTTTTCCCTGAGGCAAGAATGGTGTTTTGATTGAACTGAGGACTCCCCAAAGTGGGTACACAACGAGCATTTATCAGAGAAATTATGTCCCAAAGACAAGGCCCATGATAACAAAGAGTCAGGTTTCCATGATGCATCCAAATTATAGTGACTTTATCAGGATGGCCCCAGGATTAAAACTTCATCCATTCTGCCCAAGTTAGGCTTCATCCCATGTACCCAGGGATCGGGGCTTGGAGGTACCGCTCTGGCCCTTACCAGCCACAGACGGTGCTCTGTTCAGAGCCCCCAGGCCCATCTTCAGAGCACCTCTGAAGCCCACCTGTCTTACTCTGAACCCACCTCCCATCTCAAACCGGGGGGGCACAGTTCTGCCCCCTGAGATCCAGGCCCACAACATCCCAAAGCCTCAGGAGGTCACTTCTGACCCTGTTTCTGAGGCTTACCTTCCCCATGCTGTATTCTCGGCCCAGGATGGATTTACCGCCAGGTTGGGGGACAGGGAACTCACTCCCTTACAGGAAGCTCACCCCTCCCAGAAGGAATGGTCAGGCCCTCCAGCTGACATAAAGCCACCCCAGTGGGCCCCAACCCTGCACCGTCATTACACCAGGGGTCACCAAGAGCACCTGCAGGAGGCAGCGCTGTCCCTTCTCTCTTGACCTTGACCAACTCAGTCCTGCCTCTCTCCACGCTTTTCTCCATCATGAAACAGGATACCAGGGAGTCCACATTCCCCTAAACGTGCAGTCCTGCTGAGCCCCAGCCCCTGTCCCCCAGTAGGCTGGCACTTGGGTGCAGTGTTGGCCAATCCTCCTGTTTACAGGACAAGCCAGATGTTCACATTTCTGTGTGAAATGACCCTACTTTAAAACAGGACTCAAATTTTCCAAATCTCTGAGTGGCCAGATAGGAGCCCAGGTCATGGGCCTCTGGGCTCAGGTTGCCAGCAGGGATCCACAGGGAGGTCAGTGATAGCTCTGGCTTTCCCAAGCACTACTGCTGGGGACTTGCTTCAAGTCACATAACTAAAAAGGCTGCTGTGAGGCTCTGGGACCAGCTGGGATGGACTATCGAGATGCTGGATGGGCAGCGTGAGCGTTAGGGTTTTGTCTGGAAACACAAAGGCCTGGGGCGGGGAGACAAAGCCGAAAGCTTATCAGCAGTGACTTAGCCCGCGGTTAACATCCCTAGAAAGGCAGCCAGGGTGGGGTTCTCAGCAGGGTGGCAGGAAGCCCACATCCTTGGGGGGTGTGCAGCTGTCTGTGATCTGGGATCTGGGGTGATTTCCTCACCCTCGTCTGAGGAGGTGACGCTCTCAAGAGCAGATTGTCAGGGACAGTTTCCCAAGCTGGGAGCCGAGGGCCACCTCCCTCCTAACAAGACCAGGCAGCCCAGGACGGGGAGGGAGGGACTCCAGGGGCAAGTCTGCGCCCGTCTTGGGCAGGGTTCCGGCAGGGAGTGAAGCAAACCTCAGCTCATGTCTGCTCATCACCTGCCCTGCACCGCCCCAGAGAAGGCTCTGCCCAGCAGGGCCTGGCATGTCGTCAGCACTCAATAAATACTTGTTGAATGTATGGCTGGCTGGCTGGCGGGATGAATAGATGGTTGGACAGATAGACGGATGCATGGATGGATGAACAGATAGATGCACAGATGCATGGATGGATGGATGCATAGATGGATAAACAGACAAGACGGATAGATGGATGAATAGATGACTAATGGATGAACAGAGAGATGGATGCATGGGTGGATGAATGGATGGGTGATGGGTGAACAGACAGATGGAGTCATAAATCTTTAAGGATAGAGAAAGACATTTCGCAGGCCCAAGGTGACAACTGGGCGTGATAGAAGCAGCCCAGTCTTACAGTAAACCTCAGCCTCCAGCAGGGAAAGCACTGTGGATGGTGATGTGGGCAATTCACACAGCTGGGACTCATGGAGAAGCGGGCGGGTGTGTGACTGCACTTACATACCTCCAGGCCTTGGCCTGTGATGTTCCTTCTGCCTACAACACCCTTCTCCACTTCTTTGCCTGCCCATCTCCCACTCAATCTTTTATGACTCATCTTGGACTTCTGTGTCCCAAGGAAGTCACCTGAGAGGTCCTCCTCTCCCTAACCTGGCCTGCCAGGTTCCCCCCACAGACCACCCTGTGTTATGATGGTCTGTTCACTCCTGAACCCCCAGTAGGCTGTGGGCCCCTGGCGGGCAGAGACCATGCCCAGTTCCCGTCTCCATCCCCAGCGCCGAGCCTGGCACTCAAAGTACTCAGGAAATGCCAGTGAACTCAGAGCCAGCACACAGAGGGGGGATTCTGTTCCCCACTCCCCCAGTGTACAGAAAATGTGATCTGGTCAGAAAGATACTTGCCCAACTCAACTTTAAAAAATGAAATTGGAGTCACAAAAGCAAAGCAGGCTCAGAAGTGAAAACACAGAGCCCTAGACTTGGGGTTTGATAGAACAGAAAAGCTCCATATTTATGTCGTGTATCATGGTCCACAAAGAGCCGTCACGAGTCAGTTCAATCCTGTCGTGGTAGCCATGTTTGCTAAGTGGAAACAGAGGCCCGGAGCTAAAGTGACTTGTCCAGGGTCACAGTGAGTGTTGGGACCAGGGCCAGGGCTGGGATCCCAGGCAGGGGGCTCACATGCCAATCTACTCGTCCTCCTTCTAACAACTGTCTACTTTCCAGGTTAGGAACCTGTTGGCGGCTAGGCCAGCCCAGGAGGGGAAAGGCTGACTTCCCCACATGGAGGCGATAAGGAGGCTCAGAGACTCTAAGTCACCTACCTGGGCTCACACAGCTAGGAAGGTAAGAAGTGGCCAGCTGAGGAGAAGGGCAGGCCTGGAACCCTGGGCCGGGCAGAGACTTTATCCCTAGGGCCCCTCCACTGCTACCTGGACCACCATGGACCCCCAGCTGGGAAGACGGGTCCCCCCACCCCCCATGCAGAGTCTAGCTCTCTCAGAGCCCCAGCCCCGCCCACCCTGGGCTCAAAAGATAAGACTCCTTCAGCAGAATTGGTGACAGGCTGTCCTAACTGGCTCAGCCAGGAGATGCCCAAGTTTTGCTCAGAGGGCACGGTTCTGACTCCCAGCTCTGCCACTTGTGAACTGTGGGAGCTTTTGCATGCGTGTCTCTAAAGCGGTGGTGATAAAGCCTGCCAACAGGGTGGTCATGCCCATCACACGAAATCGTGTATTCAAGCACCAGCCACAGTGCCTGGGAAACCGTAAGTGTTGCCATCCTCGCCACCAATAGCATCTTCATGACACCAAAGCACAGCAAAGAGGCTCAGAATTTGCTGCAGGGGAGGATGAATTGCAAAGAATGGGTCTCTGTGCTTTACCCTTATCAGGCTGATAGGGGAAGGCTGGAGGTCCCAGGGTGCAGCTGGGGCTCGGGGAGAGTCCCCTCATGCAGGAACCTACATGGCAGGGAAGGCAGGGCCACCCACTGGGGCCAAGGAGACCCAGCTAGCAACAGATCAACAGCCCCATCTGTGATGGAGAGAGGAAGGGCCAGTGTGAAGGCCAGGAGGCAGGAGCTGGTTCAGCCTGGCAACGAGAGAGTGGGCAAGTTCTGTCTCCCCTCCTCTCACCAGGGTCTGTGCTCCCCCGGCCAGGCTCTTCCTCCCCAACTCCCTTGGTCTTCTCACTGCTCGCTCCCCAAGGCGTTCCGCACCGATTCCTGCCACCCAGCAAGGGAGGGTACCAACCCCGCAGCTTTGGAACCAGACGGGGCTGGAATCAAATTCTGATGTTCCCACTTGCTAGCTCTGGGCTTTGGCTGTCTCTTCTGGAAAGAGGGGACTAAACGCCCCCTGTGGGAAAGGAACTTAGCACAGCACACAGGCTGCTCAGGGTCCTGGGGCAGCCTCACTGGGGTCCTCCTAATAGGTGCTTCTCTTCCAAACAATAAACCTGTACAGCTACTTGGGAAAAGCGCTTGTCCATTTCTCAAACTAAACATAAACTCAGACATTTATACAATCCCACTCCTGGCTGGGCATTTAGCCCAGAGAAATGAAAACTTATATCCATACAAAAACCTGCAGCAGCTTTATTCAGAATAGCCCCAAACTGGAAACAGCCCAGACACCTCTCAAGAGGTGAACGGTTAAGCAGTCTGTGGCATGGCCACATCGTGGGTTACTCCCCAGCCATAAAAGGGAAGGAACCACTGACACACAAAACAACTCAGATGGATCTCAGGAGCATTGTGCTGTGTGGAAAAAAAAGCCAACCTCCGAGTTGCTAGATGATTCCATCGCTATAACATTCTCAAATGACAAAATTATAGAGATGGAGACCATATCTGTGGTTGCCAGGGGGTCAGAGGGGGTCAGAGGTGGTCAGGGGCAGGGCAGCGGGTGTGACTGTATGAGGAGACCTTTGTGATGATGGAGTAGTTCCAGTCTTCAGTGTGATAGTGGTGAAGCGGATCCACACACATGACAAAATGGCACAGAACTATGCATGCACACACGCACGCATGCACACACATGCGTGTGTTCTCTACCAACGTCAATTTTGATACTGTAGCATAATTATGTGAGGTGTAACCGTTAGAACTGGGTGAAGGGTATGTAGGACCACCCTGTACTGTCTTAGCAATTTCCTGCGACTCTAGAATTATCCCAGAAGTAAAAGTGTGGGGGTTTTTTTTGTTTTTTTTTTTTAATGGCACGCATGGTATGATGTCTACAATTGGCTTTCAGATACTCCAGCCATAAAGGGAAAAAAGCAAGAGAGGGAGCCCGCAAGGAGGTGATAAAACAAGATTGCAAAACAGTGCTGATGATGACGCCAAGGGGTGGGGATGAGGGAATCACTGTCTGGACCTCTTGATTTCTGTACATTTTTGAAATTTTCCATAATAAAGCTGTTAAATTTTAAATGCTGATATGCACGGGCGGGCTCACGTAGGCCCAGACACCAGCGTGCAGGCGTGCTCCAAGAGCCCTGACTCACACCCACTTGGAGCCCAGGAATCCTTCCAGACAGCTGTATGTGTATACATGTGCATTAAGGAAATAAATAACGCTTAACCACCGTTGTGGAATCCAGCCACACCGGGTCGCATGACCGTCAGGCCATCTGCAGGGCAGGGCTCAAAGGGGTCCAAGGGCTGTTTTGAACTCCCATAGAGAATCTTCTGGAAACTGCGGGCTGTGGTGTGACTAAGATGGCTCCTTATGGGAGAGGGTGTTGGGAGGGGAAGACTCCCAAGAAGGGCTTAGATCCACAACAGTTTCCCCAGGTGGCCCCAGAGTCTGGGGGCTGGGGAGGAGCTGGCTCCTAGGCAAAGGGAGGCCTGGGGAGGGGGCTTGTCACTGCAGGGGACGGGGGCGTGGTCCCTCAGTGTGCCTGGGCGGGCGGCTGTGCCAGTCCACCCTGCCTGATCCCTTCAGTGGCATTATTATTTCCTGAGATTTTTAAGTGATGGCTTGACGTTGGGGGAAGTCACTCCTTGCTCTGAACCTCAGTTTCCTCAGCTAGAAAATGGGTCCAATGACAGCACAAATCTCACAGGGTTTCTGTGAAGGTCAAGTATGGTGGCCAAAGCCTTACACAAAGCTGACTTAGTGCCAGGCCCTGCACTAAGGACTCTGTGCACATTAAATCCTTCAATATATGGCACTGTTACCACCCCCAATTGCCAGATGAGAAACCAAGGCACAGAGAGGTTGAGAAACTTGCCCAAGGTCACACAGCTGTTATGTTCAGGAACCTGTAGGTCAAGCATTGAGTTCTAGGCCCTCGGTACTTAAATGTTATTTATGGGGATGATTTTACATTTTAAAGCATGTTCATAGCTGAAGCATGAGTTGGGAGGGAAATACAGGGTAGAAAACGCCTTTCTGTTCCCCCTTGAAGACCTGCCACCAGCTGGGCTGGAAAGATGACTAGAGGACCCAGTGAGCCCAGGCCAAAGACCAGCACTCCAGCAGAAAGGACCAGTCAGACATGGCCAGTCAGGGTCGGGGAGGAAGGGAGCCCCCCGCCAGCCCACCTCAGTGCCTGGCCTTCTCAACATGACATGTCACAGAGGAGCAAGGGGATGACAGTGCGGACTTTGAAGTGGAGGCGAGGACTCCTGCCTGTCAAGCTCAGAAACAACACCTGCTTGTGCATCACTGTGGGACTGAGCCTCAACTTCCCCCTCTGTATAATGGGGCTAGCCAGGCCTACTGCCTGGGAGGCCTTGAGATGCAGCCAGTGCCCACCTCATTCTGCAGCCATCCATCTCCCCTTTCTCCCTGAAGCACTCCTTCCTCACAAAGAAGGCCACACCCAGCAAGAACACAGGGGCAGGTGCGAGCAGAGAGAAGTAGCTAGAAGCATGTAGAGGTGACTACAGCACTGAGGCCCACAGAGCCCCATGCCACTCTGCTCCCTCCATGCCCCCTCCACAGTGCAGCCAGGGCAGACCCCAGACTAGAAATGACATCTTGGGCCCTACAGGCTCCTTCCGCAAAGCTCTGGGGAACTTTGGTTTCCACAGTCGGCAACGGAGTGCTGAGTCACCGGGAACCCTGGTCAGTGGTTCATGACTAAGGAAGAAAGAGCACGCAGGCGTGGGGCGAACACAGGGGTTGCGATGCCCTGGGGACCGTACAGAGGCCTCCCTGCCACCCACGCATCCAGGAAGAAGGCTCCTGCGCAGGGGGTGGCCCCGGGGGTGGGGGGCGGGTTGAAAGCCTTCAATTACTGCTGACAGCCTTCCGGCCAGCTTTACGGCACAGTTTACGGACAGTCTGATCCAGACATGAAGAGGTCCCTTGTGGGATGAAAGGTCAGCTAGAAGGGCATGATGGGGCAGGGGATGGAGACAGCCTAGGAAAAGGAGACAAACTCACGGAGTGTCGTCATGAAACCACTCTGGGCTGGAGGCTGGCACGCGCCATCCTTCCATCCCGTGCCCACTGCCTGGGCTCAAGACTTGTTGGCACCTGAGGCGGGGTGGTGGTGATCACCACGCCCCGGGCTCCTGGCGCCCCTCATCTCCTCCAAGTCACCACTCTGGCCTCAATGGTTCACCCCTAATGTGGCTCCCCACTGCCCCCAACAAGAACCATAAACTCACCTGCCCTCAGGGACCAGGCCAGGTACCAAGGAGTGAAAGGAGGCTGGCGGGAGACAACAGGGAGTGGTGGAGACTGTGGACGATGGGACCTCACAGGCCCCTGACACTGGGCAGCTGTCACTCAATTCCAACTGGGGCCTGTCAGGCAGGAATGTGGGTCCAGGGCTGCCAGGTTTCCCATTGTTCAAGCAAGTCAGAATTCTGGATTATTTTAAATCCTGGTTTTTAAACATTGCAAATCATATATATATAGAGAGAGAGAGAGACAGAGACAGAGACAGAGACAGAGACAGAGAAATCTAGGTGCTGTACAAGCCACACAGCTTGTCTGAGGCTGGCTCTGCCCTTCAGCCTCAGATGAAGTGCAGCCCTAGTGGCCAGCCTCTGGCCACCTCCCCAGGTCCCCTTCTCCCTTTTCTCTTGTCCTCCTGAAGTAGCAGCAGCTCCCCTGACACAGCCAGTGGTTTCCAGCTGCCTCCACACCCCTCACCCTGGGAGCCTCACCTCATAGAACAGCATCCCTGAGCTCCCCAGGGTGAGGGGACTTGGCTCCCTGGGGCCCCCAAGAGCCTCTACTGAAAGCACACGGCACACAGGGCTGAAGTAACCCCCTTCTTATATATATATATATATATAGGTTCAAATCCCAACTCATCCCCAAGGCCTACAGGTCCAGTAATGACATGGCCCTCTCTGAGTGTTACCCCCTCCCTCATTTCACTCTGCAACAGCCTCACTGACCCTCTTTCATCTCCTGAATGTGCCAAGCTCCCTCCTGCCTCAGGACCTTTGCACATGCCATTCCCTCTGCCTGGAATGCTTTCTCAGCAGATCTTGCCACAGCTTGAGCTGGGGGTGTGGGTGGTGGGGAGCACACATCTCTCAGCAGACCTCAACTTTACTCCTTAGTAAAGTGACACCTTCATTGGCTTCAAGCCACCCAATCGGGCCAACCTTGCAGGCTATTCTATACCTCAGGGCCTTTGCCCAGGCAACTTCAGCCGGGGATGCCTATCTTTGGACCCTGTATTAATTCTCCCCCTTCAGGGCTCAGTTCAAAAGTCACCTCCTTAGAGAATTCTTACCTCCAAAATTCTCCAGGGCAGGTCTCCCCAAGGTCCCTCCCTGGTTGCTTTCTCTCCCTTTGCCTTATTTTATTTCCTTCTGGAACTCATGGCTCCCTGACATAATCTTGCTAATGTATTCCTTTCTCTCCACCTCCCCACACCATGGATGTGAGCTCCACAAAGCCAGGGGCTTCATCTGTCTCCTTCTCTGCTGCATTCCCAGGTGCCCCACGAGCACCTGGGCATCAATAAACACATGCAATGCCAGTGCCCATGAAACAGGGGTGCTATTCGGAAGACACTCAGATTTCAGAAATTATTCACATCTGAGAAAAAAAATATGTCTTAGTGGCAAGGCACTTAGTGCTGTGTCTGAAATAGTGCCTCCTGGGCGCCCCTGCACCCCACGGGACATGCCCGCGTTGATTCCCTCTGCAGAGGTTGAAGCACTGCCCCACAGCCAGCTGCCTGAGTCCCAAGTCCAGCTCTGTGGGCTCCAGGCAAACCCTGCCTCGTTTCACACTTGTAACAGACTCGGGGGGGCAGGCTGTGGTGTCCCGACTTTTCAGATGAGGAAACTGAGGCTGAGAGAGGCCAAGGATCTCCCATCAAAATTACACAGCAGAAAAGGCACGAGACCCACTCCCCCAATTTACCTTCCCCTATATGCCCCAGGGGAGGGGAAGGAGATGAGGAAAGAACCAGCAGGAAGCCAGGAGCCTTCCCACTGCAGCCCCAGCTGCAGGCCAGGGAGCAGATGCCCACGGCCCTGCTGGGGTGTCCCCAGAGGCGGCCTGGGGGGTGTCTTGATCCACACGTACAGGCCGTGGGTCAGCAGGGCCTGGCACACAGCCAGCTCTGCTCACAGGGGCCAGCCTATAGGGGATACAACCTTTGCCCCCAGACCTGGGGAGGGGCTACCCTTCTGGCTGGTCTGCAAACATGGGGAACACTAAGAGGCTCAATCTTCTTCTTTAGACCCCAGATGACAACGTTCCTCAGGGAGAGAAAGCCACTGAGACATTTTCTGCAAAAACCGTGATCTTCCAACCTGCGCTGGGAGCAGGGAGACACACAGTGCCCAGCGTCCCAGAAGGGCAGCCCACCCATCTCTCAGCTGACCCCAACCTTACTCCATCCATAAAGCAACAACAGTTTGATGAATTTCATGCCACCCAACTGGGCTGACATCACAGTGCTTTTAAACCCCAGGGCCCTTGCACAGGCTGCTCCCTCCACCTTGTGGGGGGGTGGGTAGTATAAGTAGCCCTTTAGACTGATTTTACTGCTTTGTCCCAAGTCCTCTGCAGACATCTCACCCGTGAAACTCTCCCTGCCCCCTTTCCACCCCCTCTTCCCCAAGTAGAATTAGCTCCTGTGGACCCAGTGTCAATTCTATCATGGTGCCTCTAAAAGTGGATCCCATTCAGTGATATATAAGTCTGTACCTTTAGCCATGCTCCTGACACCTGGAAGGGGTCAAGGGCATGTCTGCTATCAAATCATTCCCACAATGGAAGGATGGCACACTGTGCAGTGCCCAGGGATGGCATGCCAGGCCTCCACGTGTCCCAGGGATCCCCCTCCTTCCTCCTGGCCTTTAGCTGGAGACCCGTCCCCTAGAAGCAGCACCTCAGACCCACAGAGTGAAGCACGGACAAGGGTGACCCCTCCCCCCAGCCAGAGCTGACCGTTCGTTGAGACAGTGCTTGACCCCAAGGGTCTCTGTCCCATTTCTTGGTCTCCCAGACATCATATTCCATCACCTGAGCTTGGCCCAGGCCCGGGCAAGGAAGGCACGGAGGGTGGGTGGAAACACCACCCTGTCACCTGCCATCCTCCCTGAGGTCACCTGGCTGGGCAACTGGCTCTCTGCCCCTCCAAAGCCTGATGTCTAGGGACACTCCCAAAATGCGTGTGAATGAAGGACAGAGGAAGACCAGAGTCTGAACAACAGTGACACCAAAAATATGCACTTACCTGGCGCTTGCTGTATGCCAGGCCCTGCTTAGATGTGCCCTTCTATTTTATCTCATTTAATTTGTACAGGGACTCAAAAAAGAGACTCGGCGAGGAGGTAGTGGAGCTGGAACCCAGTCCCCTGCAGTCTGAACTTCACGCTACTTTAGACACACCAGTTGGCCAGGAGGCATCTGTAAAATGGGTCACAGCTCGCACCGCCTTGCCCCCTAGAGTCCTGCCAAGAGGATGAAAGAGCACACATGGGCCAGATGCAAGCAGTGGGGGGACCCAGAGGGAAGTTGATGCAGCCCTGAGGGGTTCCCCCAGATGTCAGCAGAGGGAGTCTGTTCCTTGGGGCCCCAGCCTAGGGATGGGGAGCCCCAGGCCCCTGACCCACATAAGGGCCATGGGGATCAAGCCCCAGGGGCCACAGGAGCTGCTGGCCACTCACGGTCACCCTGACCTCCGAGGCAGGCCAGCTGGGAGTCACTCTTTCCAACCCCATCAGTAGAGCTTGGCTGCGGCCACAGCCAGGAAGTCCAGGGCGGAGGCTTTGGCTTCTAGCTGCTTCCACCAAGGCCACTTTGCCCAACGTCATCACTGGCTCCCTAGCCTTTAAGATCTGCTGTATCCACACATATCATTCCATCCTCACTTACCTAATGCCCTTCATAATAGGACCGCTTTAAAAAAAATTATTTATTGGAAATGGAAATATTCTATCACTACGTGGTAAAATCACTCTGAGGGGCTACTTATGCTTCTCCCCCGCCTACAGCTTTATGGTAAATTGATAACTATAAACATAAAACACGGCTCACCCGTGTACATCTAAAACCATCATATACCTCACCGGGAATACAAGTGCCCCATTCTGTCCAGCTTCCGAGAAGAGGGTCTCAGTTGCTCTCTCAACCTCAGACCCTGGAGGTTCCCTTTCCAGGCTTTCCAAAGGTGGGGGAAGCCCCAGCACATTCCTTCAACCCAGCACTCAATGTGGGGTTACAGTGCTGAGTGCCCCCATATCTCGCTTGGGAAGAAATCTTGAAACCCAAGTCCAGCGGGCAGTGGGCTGTTGACTAGAAAGAACCCCACTTAGATTAGAAGCCAGGAGCCCTGGATTTGAGCCCCAGCATTGCGGCCAGGTCACCATGTGACCTGGGCTGGTGGTTTCCTGAGTCTGAGCTTCTACTGCAAGTAGGAATAACCCTCCCACAGGGGATTTCACTTCCTGAAAGCTCCCAGGATGGCTGCTGGTGCATCTTGGGCCCCCAGGAAGGCACAACGATGACTAGCAATGCCCTCCTCCTTCCTGGACAAAAGTGGTGGGTGTTCATACTCTCATGGTTGATAGGCACGAGTAACACCATCCAGCCCTGGAAAAATTCCAGATGCTAACAGATGAAGAGATGCCAACAGGTGCTGTTCAGCGGTCCCAGTGTCAGAAAAGCCACAGCCATCTGGCTGGTCACCGCCCTTCCCAGGCTCCCTGCCTCAGTCTCTCCATCTGTGAAATGGGTGAGACTCCCGTTTAAAGAGGGACAAGGAAGGACTGAGATTCAGACATCGCCTGAATTTCTAGACTTTTCATTCTTGGTGAAGTCTCTCTCTAGGTGGGCAGAGACGGTAACTGGCACTTTCCCAATTGTGGAGAACCAGCGTGATGTCGCCGGCAGCCCCTTCAGGCCAGTGGTTGTGAGAGATGGACCCCACACGCATTCCCAACCCCAGCCCGAACCTTAATTAGCTTAGATCAATCCCAACGCTGCACACCCTAAATAAGTTAGCTCAGGGCTGGCCCCAGGCCCCGGGTGGGAGTGAAGCACAATCAGGACTAGATTTAGCAAAAATAAAAATACAGGACACCGAGCTAGATTTGAATTGCAGCCTAACAACAAATACATTTTTTTTAGTATAAGTAAATCCATGTAACATTTGGGATATACTTACACTAAACATTCACTCATTGTGTATCTGAATAACCGGGTGTCTTGTAGTCTATCTGGCAACCCTACTTAGGACTCTCATTAGCCAACTGTGGGAAGAAAGTCTTCCCCAACCTAGGACAGCGAGCAAGAAGCAGATGGCCCCTGGCCGCTGGCTGTCACCTCACACCCGTGAGGGAAGGCAGCCACAGGACAGCCAGCACACCGAGGATCGGAGGAAGGCTCGGAGAGCCAGGGCTTTGCAGGGGCTCCTCCGCCGCTGCCTGGCACCTGCCTTCACTGAGCACTCGTGGACCAGGCACCACACTGAGCGTGCCTTATGTACATTATGACTCTGTATCTTCGAGAGAGAGCTAGAACAGGCGAGGAACTGAGGCTCTGAGAGTTGCTTGGTGACAGTCCGAGGTTGGATTCGAACCCAGGCATTCAGCTCCTGGGGGATAGGCCACCACACTACCCCTTTAAAATGTATGCACATCCCTTATCTTGGTACAGGGGGTACAGGATGGGGGGATGGGGGTGTTGACTGCTAGTGACTAACACTCATTTGACCTCAACGTTACAGATGAAGAAACACACAGAGTGTGACGGTGCTGTGACACCCTCTGAGTTTGGGATGGGAATAGGGAGGTTGGGCCACCCACCCAGGTCCCGGCTGTATACACCCTGTCCTGGTCCCCTGCCTACCAGATTTCATTCCTTTTAGGAAATGGAAGAGTTGTGACAGCAAACCCCAGGGCTGGGGAGAGCAACTGCACTGGGCACCTAGTCTGGCAAGAAGGAGCCGCCAGCCACTCAGGGCTGGGCTGGGCAGGGAACCCTCATCAGTGCCAAGCCAGGATGGTGAGAAGCCCCAGGCCCCAGAGCATCAGCGCGCAGATGCACCCAGCCCAGGCTGGCCTTGCTCTAAGAAAATCCCCGCCCACACACCGGCAGGGACAGCAGAACAAGAGGCCAACCCCACAGGCTTCCCCTGCTGGCCCTGAGCCCAGCCCGTCACCACCCCCAGCTACCTAAGACAAGGATGAAGCCCACCCGTCCTGAGACCCTGTGCCTGGCCAACGGAATCCCTGAACCCAGGATCACCAGGGGAGGAGGGGTTGTTGGTTCAGACATTCGGTCCTAGTCGCCCACTCTGGGACAGGTCAGATGAGAAGCTAAGGACACAGGTGAACGTGGCACACCCCTGCCCTCAGGAGCCCCAGATCAGCCACGGAGACAGACAGACAAGGGTAGACAGTGTGACCAGTGTTGCGATCCAGGCCATACATGGGGCCGCAGAAACCCAAAGGGCAACTCCATCACCCCGCCTGGAGGAGGTGTTGGAGGTGACACCCAGGTGGGGCTCAGGGAGGAGGAGTCAGGTGATGAACGGGGTCACCCCAGAACCACTGTCTCAGTTATCTCTTAACCAGCCAGACTCCCTGGTTCTTCGGCCACAGCCAGCACTATGGGATGGATCATGTCCCATCATGCAGGAGAAGAAACTGAGGTGCAGAGTTAACAGTGTCATCCGCCAAGGGACATGGAGGGAATCTGAACCCAGGGCTTCTAACGTCATCACTTTGGGACAGGACCGTGTCAACTGTTCAGGGTGCCTCTCACTGCTGCTCTCAGCCAACCCACATCAGGTGCCAGAGCGAAAGCCAGGCCTTCTGCCCAGGCCCTGGAAAGCCCCTTTTGCTGGGGGATTTTCTCCAGCAAAGGGTCACACGTTCACGGGACCCAGGCCCAAAGCAGTAAGGGTGGACCACAGCCCTTGGGGGACAGACACACCCCCTTCTCCCCATGTCTGTGATAGGTGAACAAAACGGGGTCTGGTTGCCTCTGGGCTCACATGGGCATCTTCAAAGCAGCAGCTCCTAATGCTCAGGGGGCCAGGTGGGGGAAGGATGGAGGAAAGGGTAACCTGGAGAGCTGACAGCTCCCAGACTGGGTTTCTGTAGCTGGGCATGGACCCCAAAAGGCCACTTTGAGGCCCTCTGGTGGGAGCTGAGGTCAAGGTCAGGCTTGGAGGCTCTGAGGTAGACAAGGCCAGGGTTACAGAGACCCCCCTCACTAGAAGGGAGAAGGTGAGGAGTGAGGGGTCAGAGGTGAGGATCTCCCCATCTGTCAGAAGAACAGACCCCCACTTACTCCCGACTCTGACCACAATCCCAAGCCAGCTGGGGCCCATAGACCCCGGGAGCCCTGAGGTTTTCCTCTGAGCCCTCCCCAGCTGAGCCATTTGGGACTCTGGCTCCAGAAAGAGCTAACTCAGTGGTCCAGGCAGAGACCCACTGTGGGTTCTCACCACCCCCAGGACCTGCACTGGAAACAGACATTCAATGCCCTCCTGGGATTTATATCCAGAATATATAAAGAATTCTTACAATTCAACAGGAAGAAAACAAACAACCTAATCAAAAGTGAGCAAAATATGTGAACGGACATTTCTCTGAAAAAGCTTTACAACAGGCCAACAAGACCATGAGAAGATGCTCAGCATCATTAGCCATCAGAGAAGATGCAAATCAGAATTAGAATGAGATGTCCCTTCACACTCACTCAGATATCTAGAATCAAAAAGACAGATAATAAAGACGTTGGCGAGGATATAGAAGGAACTAGAAACTTCATGTAAAATAGAGCAGCCATTCTGCAAAACAGGTTGGCCGTTCTTCAGAAAGTTAAACAGATAAACAGCAAGGTCCTGTTGTACAGGACAGGGAACTATATTCAATATCCTGTGATAAACCACAATGTCAAAGAATATATATAAAAAAAGAATGTCTCTATGTGTATAACTGAGTCACTTTGCTGTACAGCAGACATGGGCACAACACTGTAAATCAACTAGACTTCAAGTAAAAAAGAAAAAGTTAAACAGAGAATTACCATATGACCCAGCAATTCCACACCTGACTACCTACGAAATGAAAGAGTAATGAAAACACACATCCGCGTAGACTCGTAGCAGCATGTTCATAGCACCGCTATTCACGATAGCCAAACAGTGGAAACCACTCAAATGTCCATCACCTCATGAATGGAGAAACAAAACATGGTCTATTCACACAAAGGAATATTATTCAGCCACAAAAAGGAGTGAATTCTGATACCTGCTATAACACGGATGAACCTCAAAGACACGCTAAGTGAAAAAAGCCAGTCACAAAAGACCACGTGTTGTATGATTCCATGTATATAAAATGTCCAGAAAAGGTAAATCTATAGAAACATAAAGTAGATTAGTGGGTGTCTGGAGCTGGGGGTAGCTGTGGGAATGACTGCAAATGGGCACGGGGTTTCTTTTTGGGGTGATGAAAGTGTTGAAAAATTAGACTGTGGTGATGATAGCACAACTCTTGAGTTTACTAAAACTGGTGGAATTGTGCACTTGAAACAAATGAATTTTGGGGGAGGTAAGTAAATCTCAATACATCTGTTAAAAAGAAGGCCTCCTGGGACCCAGAGAGGTAGCTGGAGATGCCCTGGACAGACCCGGCCTGTGTGACGCCCCCAGTGGCCTTCCTACTTTTCCTTGTCTGTAAAGTAGGATGAAGGGGCCTCCCTTTTGGGGCGACCGTGAGTGTGGCCCTGCCCAGCTGTCCCCTCCCGCCTCCCAGGCCCTCTAGCTGAGGACAGACCCCAGGGGGAGGCAGGCAGGGGAGCCAAGGGAGCAAGGGGCACAGCTGTTTGGGGAATCAGCTCATTTTCATGTTCCCGGAAACACAGCCATAGCTAATCAGCCAGATGGCTTAAGCAACACGAACTGACATGGGAGCCAACTGAGATGAGGGGCCTGGGGCAGGCCCCTCCCCACCCCGACTGTCCCCTGGGGTCATAGACATCAGCATCGGAACTCCACCCCCCAAGTTCTCGGAGCAGAACAGGAACCCTGTACCTATGAGATGCCAGAGGGCAGAGGGGCACCTCAGTCCCTACCAGCGCAGGGACAATGGGTGTTAGCAGTGTAGACTGGTGGTTACGAGCACAGACCCTGGGCTCAGACAGTCTGGGTTCATATCCCAGCTTGGCCACCACGTAGCTGTTTGATATCCAGTGAGTTTTATCATTTCTCAGAGCCTCAAGGTTCTTTTTTTTAAAAAATAATAAATTTATTTATTTATTTATTTTTGGCTGTGTTGGGTCTTCGTTGCTGTACACGGGCTTTCTCTAGTTGCAGCGAGCAGGAGCTACTCTTCGTTGCGGTGTGCGAGCTTCTCATTACAGTGGCTTCTGTTGCAGAGCACAGGCTCTAGGAGAGTGGGCCTCAGTAGTTGTGGCTCGTGGGCTTAGCTGCTCCGCGGCATGTGGGATTTTCCCGGACCAGGGCTCGAACCCGTGTTCCCTGCAGGGGGATTCTTAACCACTGCGCCACCGGGGAAGCCCAGCCTCAATGTTCTTATCCAAAAAATGGCCATAATATTACAGTGCCTGCATGGTAGACTCTGGCAAGGATTAAAGCAATGGACATGGAACTTTCTGGGATCCTCATCCTCTCTTCACTCTGATCTCCTCCTGACATCAGAGCTGGCGCATTGCGGAGTCCAGAAGGTGGGGCTGGATGTGAATGGACAAACAGGCCTGAACAATCCGTCAGGCTGTAGAGCTGGACAGGGGGCCGCTTTTCTTCTTAACCCCAGGAACTCTAACAGAGGAGTTAGGAAAACTTGAATGGAACCCTCGGTGGAACAGTCAGGTGGCTCCTCAAACAGTTAAGCACAGAGTTAACCTATGATCCAGCAATTCCACTCCTAGGTATGTACCCAAGAGAACTACGTCCACACAAAAACTTGTACATAAATGTTCACTGTAGCCTTATTCATAGGAGCCAGAAAGCAGAAACCACCCAAATGTCCATCAACAGACAAACAGACAAACAAAATGCAGTATATCCATACAACAGAATATCATTCAGCTATAAAAAGTACTGACACGGGCCAGGACATGGATGAACCTTGAAAACGTGATGTTAAGTGAAAGCGGCCATTTAGCATCTTCTATGATTCCATTCATGTGAAAGTCCAAATAGGGAAATCTAGGAGACAGAAAGCAGATTGTAGTGTCTGGAGCTGTGGAGAGTGGGGTAGGAGGGCTGATAGATAATGGGTACCAGGTTTCTTTTTGAGATGTTGAAGATGTTCTAAAATTGATAGTAGTGAGGGCTGCACATATCTGTAAATATACTAAAAACCACTGAATTGTACTTTTAAATGGCTGAAATGTATGGTATATGAATTATATTTGAATACAACTGTTAAAAAAAAATGGGGGGACTTCCCTGGTGGCGCAGTAGTTACGAATCTGCCTGCCAATGCAGGGGACACAGGTTCGAGCCCTGGTCTGGGAAGATCCCACATGCTGCAGAGCAACTAAGCCCGTGCACCACAACTACTGAGCCTGTGCTCTAGAGCCTGTGAGCCACAACTACTGAGCCCGTGTGCCCTAACCACTGAAGTCCTTGCACCTTGAGCCCATGCTCTGCAACAAGAGAAGCCACCGCAAGGAGAAGCCCATGCACCACAATGAAGAGTAGCCCCCGCTCGCCGCAACTAAAGAAAGCCCGTGGGCAGCAACAAAGACCTAACACAGCCAAAAATAAATTAACTGATTAAAAAAAAGAATCCTTGAGTTTGGACACTGAAGGACCTTCAAAGACCACTGGATCCAACTCTGTCCCCAGAGATGAGCAAAGTGAGGCCGGGAAGGGGACAGATTTGCCCAGGGTCACTTGGGGCTTCCTCTTGCCTGGGGCCGGAGGGAAGGGTGTGGGCGTGTGTGTGAGACATGCTTAACCTGTGCAGGGGGATGCCAGGGGGACAGGAATGGCGGGCGTCTGTTGGTTGAATATCTGGCACGCTCTATGCAGACCTCCTAGCCCCTACTCTGATCCTTCTAGCAGTCCAGGGCCCTTCATCTCTGCCAAGATAAAGGGGCAGGAGGGAATTGTGTGGACATCCCTGTGACTGTGTACAGAAGGTAGGCTATGTCTCAGACGTGTCAAATAATCCCCTTATTTTATGGGGGAGGGGATGAAAGAGACTCAGAGGTGTGATGGGGCCCACCTGGCAGGACACAGCCTGGAATGGAACCAGGTTTCTGTGATCCCAGACCCCACAGATGGAAGGGGCACCCTGCTCCCAGGCTGGGATGGGCAGGGGCAGGGCGATTTCTCCACTGAGCTAGCACATCAAGGAACCAGTGTTGGGACAGTGAGTCACAGGAGCCCCTGCACCCAGGCAGAGCCCCAGCAGCCCTCTCCGCCCTGCCCTGGGCCCTCTGTGGTCTCTGTAATAACTGGTGGGGGTTGGGGCCTGGGAGCCACCTTGCTCCTGTCTGCTCTCCTCAGAGGCATCTCTCTGCCCTCACTGTCACCATGGTCCTTGGTGAGTCCCCAGGCTCAGATCCCCTCCTGGGCTTTGGAAGGGGGGCTCTGGGTTGGACGGCTGCTCCCAGGTGCTCCCCCAGCTCCTCAAGGGCCCAAGGTTACCTGCCCCCCAGACCACTGGGATGATCCCATGAACAGACATCAAGGCTGCAGCCAAGGGGCAAGAAGGAGGTGTGAGCTTGAAGGTCAAGTCCCCACAAGTGGGCACATCATTTTCATGGGCCTAGATCTTTCTGGAGGTACAGGGAGGCCCTGTGGTGGAGGATGGGCAGAGGAGGACCTCAGGCCACACAGTGAAGACACTGCCTGGCCCATCCCAGGGGCAGGAGGGGAGAGAGAAGCCTCAGGACACACCAGAGTTGCCCTAGGCTCTGAATCTAAGAGCCCAGAGGGAGTTCCGGGAAATACAGGCGCCTCTCAGACATGCCTTTGCTGCCCCTCTATGCTGCCTCTTCCCAGCCCTGGATCTATCACTAAACCAGATCCACCAGGCCACTCTGCAGCTCTAGAGCCTTCAGTGGCTCCCTAGCACCTGGCACCGGGGACACCACTTCATCCCCTCCCCTGCCTCAGGGACTTGGTCCTGGACCCCATCCTCTGATGCCTCTTTGGTTTGCTGCATGCTGTTCCCAACTGCCTTTCCCCTTCTTCACCCAGAAAATTCGATTTCATTTTCAAAACTCCACTCCAACCCCCTTAGCAGTTATCCCTGACAGCCTTGGGGAACTTCCCTCCATGATCTGTTTCTATACAGAAATGAAAGGAAAACCACAAACTCTGAAAAAAACTATTTACAACATTTGATAAATTATTATTTCTTCTAATTTTAAGTGGAAAAAACAAATCATATAATGGTGAACACAGTATCATACTTTTTGTGTTAGACAAGAAGAAATAGGAATATCTGTGTCTACCTATCATGTTTATTTTTGCAAAAAGAAAAGAAAATGAACAGAAACCAATGAAAACAGTCACTCAAAGGCAGCTGGTTGGGATTGGAATAGAGGGGATCGGGATGGGGGTGGGCTTTTTAACTTTGTTTTATTCGTGTACTGCTTTATACTCCAGAAATTAAAGAAAAAAAAGCAAACCCCCAAATGTGAATACAAAACAGAAACAAGTGAACCTAACTGTGTACCAGATTGATAACCACACTGAGAAAAGTGTATCTCAGAACTTTTGAACACAGTGATCTGACTGCATTTCCTCAGAGTGATACATTCTAAGGACAAAAAGAAATGCAAAGGAATCTTAAATGGCACCCAGTAGGGTTTTTTAAAAAATCGAAGTGAAATTCAGAAAACATAAAACTAACCATTTTAAAGATTAAAATTCAGTGAGGCATTTAGTACATTCACAATGTTGTACAACCATCGCTGTTACCTACTTCTAAAACATTTTTTTCTTTTGTTTTTGTTTTGTAAAAGTTTATTATCAGAGACAGCATAATGTGTGGGACAGCACACAAAGAAAGTTTGTTTACTTAAGACAGAAGGAAGGCAGAAATACACACCCACGAAAACATTTTTATCACCCCAAAACCATTAAGCAGGCACTCCTCATTCCCCTTCCCCCACTGATCTGCTTTTTGTCCCCTGTAGGTTTATTTTTAGAAGTCACCACTACTAAAATTTTGCAACGATTCTATACATATTGTAAGATAAAGCAAAGAGTAAAAACTAATGTTATTAGGAGCCTAGATTTTTCAGTGTAACAGATAAGAAATACAAATATAATGTAAAAGTAGTTAAGATGAATAGGTATTTGTACACCCATGTCCACAGCAGCATTACTCACAATAGCCAAAAGGCAGAAACAAACTAAATCTCCGTAAACACGGATGAATGGATAAACAAAATGTGGTATAAACATACAATGGAATATTATTCTGCCTTGAAAAAGAAGTAATGGGGAGCTACTGTTTAACAGGTATAGAATTTCAGTTTGAGATGATGAAAAGTTCTGGGATGAGAGATGGTGGGTGATAGTTGCAAAACAATGTGAGTGTACTTAATGCCACTGAATTGTTTGCTTAAAAATGGTTAAGATGGTAAATTTTATGTTATAAATATTTTATCACAATAAAAAATAATTAAGAAAATACTCTTGGGCTTCCCTGGTGGCGCAGTGGTTGAGAATCCGCCTGCCAATGCAAGGAGCATGGGTTGGAGCCCTGGTCCAGGAAGATCCCACATGCTGCAGAGCAACTAAGCCCGTGTGCCACAACTACTGAGCCTGTGCTCAAGAGCCCGTGTGCCACAACTCCTGAAGCCCACATGCCTAGAGCCTCTGCTCCGCAACAAGAGAAGCCACCACAATGAGAAGATTGCGCACTGCAATGAAGAGTGGCCCCCACTCGCTGTAACTAAAGAAAGCCCACACGCAGCAACAAGGATCCAATGCAGCCAAAAATAAATAAATAAATTCATTAAAAAAAAAAAGAGATTTAAGAAAATACTCTTGATATGTGAAATTTGAATTGGGATTATCAATATGTATCAATATGTGTACATGATTTTTACAAATACATTTTCTACCTCTGTCCACTGAAATGGTCTAGGAGCAATGACACCCCAGTAGCAATAAGCACACCTAGTACTCAGGTCGTGGTTTCTAAATATCATTTCTTCTTTTTTTAAAAATTAATTAATTTATTTAATATTTAGTTTTGGCTGTGTTGGGTCTTCATTTCTGTGCGAGGGCTTTCTCCAGTTGCAGCGAGCAGGGGCCACTCTTCATTGCGGTGCGTGGGCCTCTCACTGTCACAGCCTCTCCCGTTGCAGAGCACAGGCTCCAGACGTGCAGGCTCAGTAGTTGTGGCTCATGGGCCTAGTCGCTCTGTGGCATGTGGGATCTTCCCAGACCGGGGCACGAACCCGTGTTCCCTGCACTGGCAGGCGGATTCCTAACCACTGCGCCATCAGGGAAGCCCTAAATATCATTTCTTCTTAACTGAGAACTGAGGCTCTTTGGACAAATGGCTGATTCCAGGTGGGCTTAGGATATCTTGTACTGAAAAGCAAGAAAGCTATCAAAGACAAAAAGAATCATGTCAGGGGCTTCCCTGGTGGCACAGTGGTTGAGAGTCCGCCTGCCGATGCAGGGGACATGGGTTCATGCCCCGGTCTGGGAGGATCCCACATGCCGTGGAGCGGCTGGGCCCGGGAGCCATGGCCGCTGAGCCTGTGAGGCTGGCGCCTGTGCTCCGCAACGGGAGAGGCCACAACAGTGAGAGGCCCGCGTACAGCAAAAAAAAAAAAAAAGAATCATGTCAAAGGTCACAAAAGCCAGATTAAAGGGACTCACCTAGGCTAAACTGAGAACTCTGAACATCTAAAAAAAAAAAAATAGTGACTATAACGAACTGCAAGGTATTCAGTCAATAAATATTCCTGTGTCCATACTGATACAGTGTATCCTCATCTTTCACAGATGCAGTATTTGCAGGTTTGTCTACTTGCTAAACTTCATTTGTAATCCCCAGATCAATACTCTCAGCAACTGTCACAGTCATTCCTGGACATGCAATAAGTGGTAAAAAAAAAAAAAAAAAATTCACCTGACATGCATGTCCCCAGGTGAAGTTAAACAAGGTGACACCCTGCCTTCTTGTTTCAGCTCTCAGACCATAAACAAAAGTCCTTTTTTGTGGTCTACTGAGTGCCAGGTTTTTCGTGGGGGTTTTTTTCCCCACATTTTTGTGGGTTTTGTTGGTGATTTTGCTACTTAAGATGGCCTCAAGTATAGTGAAGTGCTGTCTAGTATTCCTAAGCCCAAGAAGAGGCTGTGATGTGTGTTGTAGAGAAAACATGTGTTAGATAAGTTTCACTCAGGCATGAGATTTTGTGTTGTTGGCCATGAATTCAATGTTAATGGATCAATAACACATATTAAATAAAAAATCTTTTAAACAGAAACACACATAAAACAAGGTTATATAGTGATTGGTTGACCAAAAGATTGTGACCCAAGGCTCACAGGAACCTAACCCTGTATTTCCTCTAAGAGCCATGGTTCAGTGTTTAAGGTGACCCTACAGAACCTACCTACCATGAATAATGAGAACTGACTGTACTTAAAAACAAAAAGTGGGGGGAAAAGCTCTTTCTATAGAAGAATACCAGCTAAAAACATAGAAGGAATGATAGAAAAATCAGTTTTACAGACTCCAGTACAATAAGTGATTTGGGTAAGGATCTCTACTGGCTGTGGAAGCCCGTGGTGAAAGGCCATTCGGGTACAGGATACTCACCTGGAGCCAAGACATCACCCCATAGGTGGTCTATTGCACAGGGGACAATAGAGTGTATATGGAGAAACTGGGAGGCAACACCAAAATTAATAAACTCAGCATCACTGATATAATGATGTAAACTGCTAGTGTGAGTTCCCCGATATGATGCAACAAAACGTCACCCATGGGGTATTCTTGCTTAAAAAGTTGCATCAGAATCCAGTCAAGCCTCTAGGCTTAAGCCTTCCAGGTTATAGGACATACGGGGACAGAGGAACATTAAACAACCTCAGGAGTAGATAATTAGACAATACGAATTTGAGATCATCTATAAGATGAAAGACCTAGATCCTTCTAGAAGTCAACGTCATGGGAGAAAAGAAAGATGGCAGGATGAAAATACACTAAAATACTGAAAAGGCAAAACCAAATGCAAGGTGTCAACTGGGTGTGATAGGATCCTGGTTTTAAAAGGCAGCCATGCAATATATTTTTAAAGATTGGGACAACTGGGAACATCTGACTGTACACTGGATACTGGATGATACTGAAATTCTGTTAATTTTCTTGGAGCTAATAATGTAGTCATCTCCCATAGTGTGGTGCACTTTGTGTCCACACAGGCCTGGGTCCACCTTTTGGGAAAAACACACTAGCTATTATTACTACCATTTTCTGCCAGGCCCTGTGTGAGGGGTGCTGTGTACATGGAATCCAGCTGTCCAGTTCTGCATCCTTCTTGCTGGCTGTGTGACCTTGGACAATTTACTTAACCTCTCTGCACCTTATCTGTAACATGGGGGAAAGAATGGTATGAAACTCACAGGACCGTTTGAGGATTAAATTAAGACTCTGAAGGGCTTAGCTCAGACTGGCACAAAGCAAGTTCTCAGTAATGTTATAGAGTTTTAGCTGCAGAAGAAGCAGTTAATCTTTCTGTAGGCTGCTTTGGGCCAGTGACTGAGCACAGTGGCGCTGCTAAGACAGGCCTCTTCCTGAGAGGGAGATTTTATATATATTCTATATTTATGTACATATATATACACAGATCTTCCTCGACTTACCATAGGGTTACAACCCGATATACAAATCATACATTGAAAATATCGTAAATGGAAAATCCACTTAATATACCTAATCTACCAAACATCATAGCTGAGCCTTACCTACCTTAAACGTGCTCAGAACACTTACATTAGCCCACAGTTGGGCAAAAGCATCTAACAGAGCCTATTTTATAATAAAATTGAGTAACTCATGGAATTTATTGAATACAGTACTGAAAGTGAAGTACAGAACGGTGTCGGCTGTTTACCCTCGGGATCGCGTGGCTGCCACTGCCCAGCATCACAAGACAGGAGCGCATCATGTATCGCTCACCCAGGAAAAGATCAAAATTGAAATTCGAAGTACAGTTTCTACTGAATCTGTAGTGCTTTCACACCACTTAAAGTAAAAAATTTAAGTCGAACCATCGTAAGTAGAACCACTGTAAGTTAGGGATTTTCTGTCCGCGAATATATACCAATATATACATACATGCAATTAATATGTGGGACATTTCACCTTGAATTTTAGAGGCCAAGCGGTGCACCTCTGAGCAAGCTCGGCGGGGTGGGCCTCGTCTCCGTCCATTTTGCAGATGAGGAAGCTGAGGGTCAGTGCTGTGTGCCCACTACACACAGGGCTGGGGTCCTGGTCAGGGAGCTTCCCACTGCCCCTCTTCTCTCTCCTGCTGGACCTGTAGTGTGAACCTGGGGTGGGGGAGGGACACTGGGGCTGCCCAGATTCCCTGGGGGACAGAGAAGAAGACCAGAAGGGGCCCTGGCCTGTCACACACCTCTTTTTTGTTCGTTTCTTGCCAGTTTCTACCTAAAGTGAAGAAGATAGATGGGGCTAGGCACTGCCTTAGGGGTGTCTGTTCTGCAAAGGCTTCTCTACCCTGTACCACATCTCAAGCACTAGGCTAGACAGACAGACATGTGGATGTTGCTACCCCAGGAGGCCACAGTCCAATACATCCATAAATCCCTGTGTGTAAGAGGTTGTGAAGCCAAACAAGAACATTTTTAAATTGAAAGTAGAGCGTTGTAGCAGTTTTTACCTGCAGAACTAGCAAGCTACCTGGGAGGAGACCAGGTTTCAGGTGGTTCACAGTGGGGAGGGGGTTCTATTAGTCACACAGCGGGGGGCAAATAAGGGGAGCCAGGGGGTTCAGCAAACTATGGCCCCCAGGCCAACACTGGCTCACTTCCTGTTTTTATAAATAAAGTTTTATTGGCACACACCATGCCCATTCATTTACATATTGCCTACAGCTGTTTTTCTGCCACCCCTCCCTCTTTCTCTCTCTCGTATCTGACTCTTCGCGCCAGACAGCATCCAGGGCATCCTTTCTCCCTCTGGCCATGACCAGTCTCCCTCTCCCCCTGCCCGTGGGTTCCTTAGTGACCGGGAAACGGCCGCTGCTCCCTTCGTCCCTCCCAGCTTTTTTGTAGCTATTTATGTAGCAAAATCTCAATAAAACGTCTTTTCCCTTAAAAAATAACAGCAGAGCTGAACTGCGACACAGACGGGAAGGCCCACAAAGAAGTTGCCGGAGGTCAGGGCTCTGTCAGTCCTGTTCTTTGCTGCTGTCTCCCCAGCACGGAGGATAGCGTCTAGCCCAGTGTGGGTGGTTATAAAGTGATGTGAAGCTGCTTATAACACCACCTTCTAGTTCTGTTACCATGAGCCCTTTTCAAGCACTTATTCAAGTATCCAACCCTTGACAAAACAGATGACAAAGAGGGGCTGCATGAGGTGGCCCTCAACCTCTTCTAGCCTTCCTGTCCCTGGTGTGGCTGATCTCCTGCCCTGCGCTTGGCGGCCTGGGGCTGCCCTGCAAGCCCAGCCGGGCCTGTGAATCATCAAGGGCTGACTCACGTACTGTCTAAAAATATATATTGTCTCATACTGGCGGGCATTGCTTTGATCACTGTTTGCACTCAATCTGGTCTTTTTCTGCTCAATTTAGAGCCCTGCGCGGGCAAGGTCTGGGTTTTCACCACTCTGGGTCCCCAGGTTCCTCTTCTGTCCACCACCCGGAAAGGCATCTGGGAGGAAGAGCTTGGGTGTTTTGTATAAATTGTGCCCTGCCTCTCACTTACCGTGTGACACTGGGCAAATCACCCAACCACTCTGAGCTCTCATTTGCGTCATCTGTTGCCAGGATGAAACAAGAAAAGGAGGCTCTGCTGATGCACTCTGCTTCTTCCCTACCTGAGTAAGAGGCGGGGTGGGGGGTGATCTGCCCACTGACCCCCAGCTGGGCTTTTCTCTGCCAGTGAAATCATTTGACATCATCTCAACATCCAAGGAAATTGGGAAGCTGAGACGGTGCTGAGTTCTGCATCTCAGTGCCAAGTGCTGGGGAAGCTCCGGTTACAGAAAACAAGTGGAAACCACAGGCCCTGGGCTGAAGGTGGAACTAATTTGGGAGGCAGTGAGGAACAGTGGAACATAACCCGGAGCCTGAAGGCTGATCTACCCCAAGCCAGGCCACTGTCCAGGTGGAGCATCTGGGGCCCAGTGGAATTCTCCAGCTCCTACTTCTTTCTGCAGAGGGCTGGGGCCAGGACAGGGACCCACCTCAGGATGGCTGGGTGGAGATTCAGAGCATGGGCCTTGGAGGTTGGAGCAACTTCAGTCGGATCTTGCTTCCTCACTCCATGCTGTGTGACCTGGAGCCTGTGGCCTCACCTCTCTGAGCCTCAGCTGCTACATCTGTGAAGTATGGGAACTAGGGATACCTTCCTCATAGGGTTGCAACATAGAAGGTTTAGCACCGTGCCCAGCACCAATGAAGCCCTCAGTAAGTCAGAAGTGTGGAAACAGGACACAGTGGTGGTGGGGTGTGGGAGCAAAGACTGGTAATGTCCTCGTTCATGTATTCATTCAACAAACATTTATTGAGCATCTGTTCTGTGCCAGACACAGCTACAGAAGGGAACAAGACAGACCCAGCCCTGTCCCCAAAAGAAAATGAACAAATAATGAATACGTAACTGTAACAATCCTGTGAAGGAAAAGAACAGGTGCTTGGATGGAGAGTCATGGGAAGACTGAAAAAATCGGCATCTGAGCAGAGACCTGAAGCATGAAGTGGATGCACTGAAAGGACGATTGGAGGAGGGGGAATTCCAGGCAGCAGAAACAGCATTGCAGAGGCCCCGAGGCAGGACAGAACTGAGGGGATGGGGGTGGGGCATTAGAGATTCACCAGGGTTGGGCCATAGTCAGGATTTTGGATTTTATTCCAACAGTCCTGGGAGTGGAGCTGGGGCCCGACAGCATCATAAGCGCTCCCTCTCGGGGGAGGCTCTCTCTCTGGAGCGCAGGGCTGGTCCAGGTGCCCACACACAGGCAGCACATCCCAAGGCCAGATGTAGGAACTGCCAAGCCTCCCCTAAAGGGCAGGGTGATGCCCACAAACCACTTCGGGGCCTCCGGTGGTCAAAGACCAAGAATGGACTGGGGTGGGAGGGGTCAGCTCAAGACAGTAGACTGGAGGAAATTTAGGGATTCCCCCTCCATCCTACAGAGGATGAAACAGACACAGAGGGAAGAAGTGACTTGCCCAGGGTCGCATGATGTGTTAGTCCCATTCTTATATCCATCCGTGTAGAAACGATTTGCTGAACACCTACGATGTGCCACGCCCTGTGATAAGCTCGAGGAATACGGGGGGTACATAGTAAGACATGGTCATTGTCCTAAGGTTTCCCACACTCCCGAGACAAAGACATTTAAACTGACACCTGCAGCCAAGCCCAGAGCTGCCTGCTCCCCAAATACTCCACCTCCCAGTTCAGTTCTGGTTTTACCACCTGCCCCTCCCCCGGGCCTGCTGATTTGGGGGTTTTGTTCGGGGGCAAACAGTTCACATCTTCCCTCTCCCCATATATACTTCCGGACACTGCCTGGTCCTCCTGCCTTATCTTCAGGATCCTGTCTCAGGCTTGGCAGTAGAGTCAGGGAAATAATGCCTCTTGGACAGAAGGACAAATGGAAAGACAGATAAAAAAAGTGAGCCTCTCATTAAAAAGTCTACAAATAGGGACTTCCCTGGTGGCACAGTGGTTAAGAATCCACCTGCCAATGCAGGGGACACGGGCTCGATACCTGGTCCGGAAAGATTCCACATGCCGTGGAGCAACTAAGCCCGTGCGCCACAACTACTGAGCCTGCACTGTAGAGCCTGTGAGCCACAGCTACTGAAGCCTGAGCGCCTAGAGCTTGTGCTCCACAACAAGAGAAGCCACCACAATGAGAAGCCCGTGTACGGCAATGAAGACCCAAGGCAGCCAAAAATAAATAAATAAATAAACAAATTTATTTTTTTAAAAGTCTATGAATAATAAATGCTGGAGAGGGTATGGAGAAAAGGGAACCCTCCTACACTGTCGGTGGGAATGTAAACTGGCGCAACCATTATGGAGAATAGTATGGAGGTTCCTTAAAATACTTTAGTTGCCATATGATCCAGCAATCCCACTCCTGGGCGTATATCCAGAGATAACTCTAATTCAGAAAGATACATGCACCCCAATGTTCATAGCAGCACTATTCGCAATAGCCAAGACATGGAAGCAACCCGAATGTCCATCGACAGATGAATGGATAAAGAAGAGGTGGTACATGTATACAATGGAATATGACTCAGCCATAAAAAAACAATGAAATAATACCATTTGCAGCAACATGGATGGACCTAGAGATTATCATACTAAGTGAAGCAAGTCAGACAGAGAAAGACAAATACCATGATATCACTTATGTGTGGAATCTAAAAGATGATACAAGTGAACTTATTTGCAAAACAGAACCAGACTCATGGACATAGAAAAATTTATGGTTACCAGAGGGGAAAGGGGGTGGAGGAGGGATAAATTAGGAGTTGGGATTAGCAAATACAAACTACTATATATAAAATAGATAAACAAGGTCCTACTATATAGCATAGGAAGCTATATTCAATATCCTGTAATAAGCCACAATGGAAAAAAATTAGAAAAAAGAATAAGAATATATATATGAAACTGAATCACTTTGCCGTAGACCAGAAACCAACACAACATTGTAAATCAACTATACTTCGATAAAATTAAATTTTTTAAAAGAAGAAAGCCTCTCACCATTCACCCCACCTCACACCACTTCTCTACTAGGGGTGTCACCCAGGATCCCCCTGCAGTGGGAGCCTGGCCCACTCCCAGCTCTCTAGACACAGTACACAGATTCTCCTGAATCTCGAACAGCTGAGCAGCTGTCCCCTAACCTGACCCAGGGGTCATGTCAACTTTGCCCTTGGAAGGAGGTCCCAAAGGGAGGGGCATTTAAGGCACGAGTGGAGAGGTGGGAGAGGCACCAGAATGGACACTGGGTAGGTGGCAAGGAGCCAGGCTGCCTGTCTCTCAAAAGCCCTGTGAGCTGGGCAGCGGCAGCCTGGGTGGGTGGATTGGAGCCCCTGTTCCAAGACGTCTGTCTCAGGTGCTGGGCCCCGACCAGGCAGGTCAGCACAGGTGCGGGATGAGCTGGGCCTGGGTGCAAAGCATCTCTGCTAGAGGAAGCCAGCATGGGCAGTACACACCTGGGCCATCTCCTCCTTCTCCTCCTCTCCCCTGCCCCCCAGCAAAACAGGAGCTCCTGGGCTCCCACTCTGTGTCACTGTCCCTCCCTCAGCCCCATGGTCCAAGTTCAGGGGCAACAGGAAGTCATGGTGATAACCAACCATGCCCAGTTTGGGACTCAGGGATTTCCTGGGACATGGGAATTTTGGTGCTAAAAAATTCCTGGACAACCCAGGACCTTTGGTTACCCTAGCAATTGCCCACTCAGTGAGATTTGAGGGTATCCAGAAGATTCCTGATTCCCAGATTATCCCACCTCCTGTATTCCTCTACCACAGTCACCTAGAATTCCACTATTACAGAGGAAGATTTCCTGAAGTTGTTCAACTGCACTGGTAATCAGAAAAGGCAAATTGAAACAATGAGATACGATTTTTTTTTTTCTCCTAAGATTGGCCCAAATGAAATCGTTCACTAATACCAAGTTGGGAAATGACCCTTTCAGTGACAAACAATACAGACCTTCAGGAGGGCAGGTGAGGTATTCACTGCCCTCACAGGTGAGGACACGGGGAGGGGGAAGGGTAAGCTGGGATGAAGTGAGGGAGTGGCATGGACATATATACACTACCAAATGTAAAACAGATAGCTACTGGGAAGCAGCCACATAGCACACGGTGCTTTGTGACCACCTAGAGGGGTGGGATAGGGAGGGTGGGAGGGAGACGCAAGAGGGACGGGATATGGGGATATATGTATACATATAGCTGATTCACTTTGTTATACAGCAGAAACTAACACACCATTGTAAAGCAATTATACTCCAATAAAGATGTTAAAAAAAAAAAAAGAAATGCTCCCTCTAGTCCTCGGAGGTTTAGGGCCACTTCAGGGACTCCCAGATTCTGGGGGAACACCTGGTCACCCAGCTTTTCCTGGGGGCTGGCAGAGGCTCCTGCCTGCTTGTTGGTGCTGGGGCCTCTCAGCCCCTTTGGTCATTCCTTCACTGGTCCCGCAACTCTCCTCTCTGTGCCAGGCCCTGTGCTGGGTGCCAGGAGCCCACGCATTGAATCTAGCGGGTCTTTGCTTTTAAAGAACCCCCTCCAGTTCCAATCCAGTGGAATAAATGCTCCAAGTTAACTGAGCCCAGAGCCCGGAGCAGCAAAGCCTGAGAAAGCCAGGCTGCTTAGCAAGCCGGCTCCATGGCCAGGCCTCGGGGTGCTGGCTCCCCACTGGGCCCAGAGGAGCTGGGGCCTCAGCACAGGGCAGCCCTGGAGTCAGCAGCCCTTTCTCCCTCCTCAGGGAGCCAGCATGAACCCCCAGCCCTAGGAGGGCAGAAGTCCCTTGGTGGGTCTGCAGCTACTACAGTGAAAGGCAAAGAGATGCAGATATTCCCTCAAGGGAAGAGCAAGGGCAAGAAAAGGAACACAAGTGATCTCCTCCCCCAGGAGCTGGTCTGGGCCAAGATCCAGTGCCCTGAATCAAAACACCTCAGAGTGGCCCCCCCAGTTTAGCGATCCGATTCCGCCCTCCCCCACTTGGCCACCCACACAAACTGCATTCTCCTTAGTGAGGCCCGGACCCGGAGTTATGCTTGGGGTCTCGGTTCAGAGCCTCAGGAGGGAGGCCCCATCATGATTCCCCACTGGGTAGAAGGGTCACCCAGAGCCAGCCCCCAGCCACCAAGGTCAGTAATGATGACCACCCACAGTGTAAGCCGCGTCACACACATCTTCTCATTGAAGCCCCACCACGCCTCGAGGAAGAAAAAGCATTCTCTCCATTCTATGGAGCAGGAAACGGAAGGTCGGAGAGATTCAGTACTTTGCTTGAAACAAGTCAGTGGGTGGATGGCCGAACCAGCACTCAACAAATAACCGCAACAACGACACTCATAATAATAGTAACAGCAGCTCTAGCGTTCTCCTATCGCCGCTGCAACAATTACCACAAACTTAGTGACTTAAAATAAGACAAATGTTTCTCTTACAGTTCTGGAGGTCGGAAGGCTAAAATCAAGATGTCGGCAGAGCTGCACGCCTCCTGGGAGCCCCAAGGGAGAATCCATTTGCCTGCCTTTCCCAGCTTCTAGCCACCGCACGGCCCCTTCCTCCCTCTTCAACCTCTGCCTCCCCCATCACAGCTTTTTCTCCTTTGATCCCCCTACCTCTTCTTAGAAGACGCTTGTGATGACATCATTGGGCCCACCGGCATAACCCAGGTGTATATCCTTTTCTCGAGATCCTTCACCTCATCCGCGTCGCCCCTTTAACCATGTAACTGACAAAGTCACAGGTTCTGGGAATTAGGAAGAAGTAATCAGCCTACCCGCAGCAGATAAGATCTATTGAGCTCTTAACTAAGCTAAGCGGCCCTGTGCTTAGCATTGTACGTGCATCATTTTGGGGCAGCACGGCCTCACACTTTAACAGGGGCAGGCATCTCCAGGGAATGTTGTTGAATTCTGGTTCAGATTCTGGTTCAGGAGCTCTGGAGTTCCAACAGGCATCCAGGTGGTGCTGATGCCGTAGTCCAGAAATCACACTGTGAACAGCAAGATTCTAGAAGAGGAGCCGACAAACGTTTTCCATAAAGGACCTGAGGGTAACCATGCTCAGCTTTGCAGGCCCTGTGGTCTCTGTCGTGATGGCTACAGCCCCAAAGCAGCCACAGATAATACAAGAACAAATGGGCATGGCTGAGTGCCAATAAAACTTTACTTGTGGACACTGAAAATATAGCTTTCCCATGTCATAATTTTTTTTTTTTTTTTTAATTTTCAACCATTTAAAAATGCAAGAACCATTCTTGGTTTACAGTCTGTGCAAAAACAGATGCCTGGCCAGATCTGACGCTTCGGCTGTAGTCTGTAAAACCCTGATCTGGAATATCAGTTCCAGGAGAGCATGTATTTCTGCCTTCTTCTACTTGCCGTGGTATCCCTTGCATCTGGAAGAGTGCCCGGCACCTAGTAGTTGCTCATAAGATATTTGTGGAAAAACAGACACGTAGACACAGAGAACAAAACAGTAGGGTTACCAGAAGGGAAGGCTGGGAGGTAGGGGAGGTGCGAAGTGGGTAAAGGGGATCCGGGACAGTGCAGTGACCTACGGAAACTAAACTGATGGTGGTGAGCATGCTGTAGGTACCTAGAAGTAGAAATATGACACATATTATGTAATAAACCAATGTTAGCTCAATTAAAACCAAAACAGAAAATATTTTATAGACAAACCTATCTATAAAAATGTTATAAAAATCCTAACTCCAAAAAGTAAAAAAAAAAATAATAATAAAATTAATCTGTTGAATGAAAGAGTAAATCATCTCATTCAATTCTCACAGCTACTTTACCAAGGAGGTATAATTCGGAACTCTGTTTACAGAGGTGGAGCAGATGAAAGTAATTTCTCTGGATCTATTGATAGAAGAAAAGACATGGAGGTGGCATGTCCTGGGCCACGCAGCTGGCCTCCTGGAGAAGCCAAAACCCCTCTGGCTCCTCCGCCTGTGTCCTTCCCCACAGCCAGGGCCACAGAACTGCCTGCCTCTCCAGCTCCTGCAGGGAAAGTTCTGCTCCACAAACCTCAGGTCTGGCTCCCTCCACACATCTTCAGCCAGGTCTTGCCGAGCTCTCACAGAGCCACGAGAGGCAGAATGAAAGTCTCGCCTTTGCTGGTTGGGAACGGCAAACACCCGGCACTTCCAGCCTGCGCCACCAGGCACAAGCTCCACCAGGTCAGAAGATGCTGGCCGAGGCTCCGGGCAGGTCAGAGCCTGGCAAACAGATTTCCTTCAGGGGCCCAAACTGGTAACACAAAAAACATGTGAAATGGGAACGGGTAGGGCTGAAACCATAGGTGCCAAATCGCTGCTACTGCCATGAGCAGTGACACCTGGCCAGTTCTGGGGCCTTTTAAAGCCTTCTGTGGCCAAGACAACACATCAGAGACCCATATGGCTTGAAGCTGCCGGGGGTGTCTCCCCTCAATTTTACAGCGAGTACCTCTTACCCCAGGACCTTTGCCCATGCTGTTCCCGCAGCCTGAAATGCTCTTCCCATTTCATTAGTTAACTCCTTCTGGAACTTCAAGTCCCAGACAATCCTTCCCCAACACAGGCACGTGGCACGTCCCTTGTCACACCGGCAATTACACGTTTGTTTGTGTGATGAGTTGATTGCTGTCTATCTACTCTTGTATCCATACCCCTAGGGCTGCTGTAACAAATCACCACAATCTTGGTGACCTAAAACAACAGAAATGTATTCTCTGACAGCTCTGGAGGCCAGAAGCCCAAGATCAAGGCGTCAGCAGGACTGGCCCCTCCTGGAGGCTCTAGGGGAGAATCCATCCTATGCCTCTCCTTGGCATTCCGCAGCTTGTAGATCCATCCCTCTGACCTTTCTGTCTTCACATGGCCTTTCCCTCTGGGCTTCTCTTCTGTGTCTGAGTGTCTCAAATATCCCTCTCCCCTTCCTTCCTCCTTCCCTCCGTTCCTTCCTTCCTCCCTCCCTTCCTTTCTTTTTTGCCACACAGGGCAGTTTGCAGGATCTTAGCTTCCCGACCAGGAACCCAGGCCCACGGCAGTGAAAGCGCTAAGTCCTAACCGCCAGGGAATTCCCTCATTTTCTGGACCGCCAGGGAATTCCCTCATTTTCTTTTCCTCTCCCCTTCCTTCCTCCTTCCCTCCGTTCCTTCCTTCCTCCCTCCCTTCCTTTCTTTTTTGCCACACAGGGCAGTTTGCAGGATCTTAGCTTCCCGACCAGGAACCCAGGCCCACGGCAGTGAAAGCGCTAAGTCCTAACCACTGGACCGCCAGGGAATTCCCTCATTTTCTTATAAGTACACGTCACTGAATTTAGGGCCCACCTTAAATCCAGAATGATTCCATCCCAAGATCTTTAACTTCATGACATCTGCAAAGACCTATTTCCCTATAAGGTCACATTTGCAGCTGCCTGGGACTTGGGCATGTCTTTTGGGGAGGCCACTGTCCAACCCACAGCAATCCTTCTAGACTGTGAACTCCATGAGGACAGAGACAATGTCAACTTTTTCCACCAGTTTATCCCTGGTACCTGCCGTATGGCCTCATACACCTTCGATGCTCAGAAAAGATTTGTCAAAGGCAGGACTGGCTCTGTAATTTGTGGAGACCGGCGAAAAATGAAAATGCAGGGTTCCTTGTTCGAAAAAATATGAATTCCAAGATTGGTGACAGCAGAGCATTCAATCCAGCGTGGGGTCCTTTCAGCGGTGGACCCTACCCTGGTCGAGGGAATGATGAATAATGAACATTACTTACCCTGCCAGTCACCCTGGGGAATGGCTGGTGAATCCATCTCCAGTCCAAGCCCCAGGCGCCAAACCCCAAGTTCCGTCCATTTTGCAGATGGGGAACTGAGGCCTGAGAAGCTAAGGCTGCGTGAGATCAGATGAAGCCGAGCCCCTGGGTCTCCTGACCCCCGGCCCCTTCCTCCCACCCGGCCTTTCCAATGACTCTTTAGTGGGAGTGTCCAACGCTCAACCCATTCAGTGCCACTCAGCGCTGGCCCCCTCACAAGTCTGGGGACACTTCAGAACATGTGCAGTGGGGCCACTGAAGGACCAGAAGAAAAAAGGTTGTGGGAACTTTGCCCACAGTTTAAATTAATCACAGGCTTGGCCCGAGCCTGTGTGTCAATCCGATGAACATTTGACAGATGCTCACCCTGGAGCTGGCTGGGGTCACTTGCAACAGCCTGTCCCCTTTCGTCTTCACATCTGTCCTATGGGGAAAGTGCTGCCTGACCCCCATCTTACAAATGGGAGGTTCAAGTTCAGGGTGAAGTGCTGCCCGAGGTCACTGCTGTTTGCACCTGGCTCCCTCTGACTCCAGGACCCAAGGACCTCTCAGCTCATAACCTCTTAACAAGAACCCTGACACCTGTGCTATAACCCCACGCAGCCTTGCAAGGAGGATACTATCGTTACCCTCCCATCTTTTAGACAAGGAATCTGAGGCACAGAGCAGTGCCTTGCCCAAGGTCACATAGACAGCAGGCGGCGGATCTGAATTTAAACCCAAGCAGTAAGCTCCCCAAGTCCTCGCTGCTAACTGCTCGGCAATGCCGCTCGGGAGCCTCAGGTGGGATCCCGAGCAGGGGCCAGGCAAGGGCGATGTTAAAGGGAGATGCTGCTCCAATCTGCAGGGGACCCTGATCCGGCAGGTGAGGGGGCGTGCAGGGGTCAGCCTTTCCCAATGGCACCCCCTCCAAGGTGAGTCCACTGCCGCGGAGAGGGCACGGAACAGGGAAGCCGCCGGCCATACTGGTGCAGCTGGCGTAGGACCTGCCGTCTACATGCCTGGGACTTACCCTCTCTGGGAGCCTCAGCTTATAAAGCGCGGACAACTGTAGCACGCGCCCCCACCCCCCCACCACGGGTGTGTTATCAGGATCAGATAGTTCGTAAAGCACCAGGCACAAATCGGCACACGATTAAGGCTTAAAAACATGCCTATGGGTTGGGACTTCCCTGGTGATCCAGTGGTTAAGACTTTGCCTTCCAGTGCAGGAGGCAGAGGTTCGATCCCTGATCAGGGAGATAAGATCCCACATGCCTTGAGGCCAAAACATGAAAACATAAAACAGAAGCAATATTGTAACAAGTTCAATAAAGACTTTAAAAATGGTCCACATCAAAAAGATCTTTAAAAAAAAAAAAGCCTATGGGCACAAAAGACACAGTCCCCCTGCTCCCAAAGAGCTAAAACCAACCCCAGCCCTACCAAGAGGCACCACCCTTCCTGGCTTGCCCAGAACCGAGGGGTTCCCGGGATGCAGAGTTTTCAGTGCTAAAACCAGACAGTCCTGGGCACACGGGGACCCGTTGGTCACTGTAGCTCTAGCTGCCCAAGGTCACTGGCTCAGTCGAGCCCTCTCTGGGCTTTCGATCTTGGAGCAGCTGGAGAGGAGGGGAATGAGGACCATGCCAACCACTGATGTCCTGAGGGAGATGAGAGGCTGGGCTTTGGGGCTGGGGAAGGGCCTTCCCTTTGAAGTGGTCCCAGCTGCAAACACAATGTGGCCTTTTCTGCTAAAGTCTTTCATCAGCCGAGAATTCCTTCTCCTCCTGGGAGGGGGCCAGTTTCCCATTTGAAGTCCTTGGGGTGGGACAAGAATGCTGTAGGCTCAGGAGGGCCCTGTGTTAGATTCCCGCTACTGTAATAAAGTATCACAAACTGGGCAGCTTATAATAACGGAAGCTTATTCTATCACAACTCTGGAGGCTAGAAGTCCAAAATCAAGGTGTCGGCAGGGCCATGATCCCTCTGAAAGCTCTAGGAGAGAATCCTTCCTTGCCTCTTCCCAGCTTCTGGCGCTGCTGGCAATGCTTGGTGTCCTTGGCTTGTGGCAGCCTCACTCCAGTCTCTACCTCCTTCATCACACGGCCTTCTCCCTGTGCGCATCTGTGTCCAAATTTCCCTTTTCACATAAAGACACTGGACATTGGATTTAGGGCCCGTATTAATCCAGTATGACCTCACCGTAATCTGATTACATCTGCAGAGACCCTATTTCCAAATAAGGTCATGTTCATAGGTTCTGAGTGGACACGAATTTGGGGAGCATACTAGAGTAGAGACCTCCCCCCGAGGCAGGGGACCCACCTGTACCATGCCTGGAAGGTGGGGCAGGGCCTGGGCTCCAAGTGCTGAAACACCCTCACCCACTCCACTTCCTCAGCCTATGCTGGGGTGAAGGTAGGTGAACCTGGGCAGGAAGAGGTGGAGCAATTGATTAAGGACCCCAGTGGCCCGGCCAGGAGCTGAAGGTGAAGGATGCTGCAGTGGCACTTGATGTTGTAGTCTGCCTGGCCTCCTGTCCTCCTCTTCCTGGCAACAGGGCCTGCGTTTTCCTTTGAAGGTTTGCCCCTCCCCCACTCTCAATTCACCAGGTTTGGGTAGAGATGAAGGCATTCCTCGTTCAGAGGATGGCCGTGGGTCCCAGGCCTGGCCAATCAAAGCAGTGCATTCCACTCAACACAGTGATTGGCTCAGGACTGGACAGGCGACCCAATCAGCAGCACCAACAAGACTCAACCTGGACTTCTGTTGCAGCTTACCCCTGGGAAACTGAAAACTTGGGCAGCCATCTTGCCACTATAAGGAGAGAATGTGCACTTGAATGAAACCACCACAGAGAGAACTAGATTCACGAGACACTGGAAGGGATTCCTGATGCCCCATTTGAGTACCTAGATCCAGCTGTTCCTGAAGCCATAGCTCCATCTGCATTTTTCAGCAACATGGGCCAATTGGTACCCTTTTACTGAAGCCAGTTTGAACTGGTTTTCCATCAGGGACAAGGGAAAGAGAACCGACATGTGGTGTCGAAGCACACTGGACCTCAGTGCCAAACTGAGGCTCGGTATCATTGGGCAACTTTCCCAAGGTCATTGCTTTCACTATATAGCAGGTACTGTGCTAGGCAAAGCTGGTCCCTGCTTAATGGGCGATAAAGAACAACTACAGTGTCAAGGGGCAAGGCCAGTTTGAGCATTTCAGTCTGCAAGCACATGCAGGGAGGTGAGCCCCAAGAAGGGAACACTTCCCTCTAGGATGCTGGAGGGAAGAGTTTTGGGGTGAGGGGAGACAGAAGTGGGCATGGTGGAGGGAAGTTTCGGAAGAGCCTGGGGCCTTACAGAGCTCCCTGAGAGAAGATGGGGGGTGAGGGCCCTCAATACTAGGAACATAGCTCCTTCTGGCGCCTGGGAGAGACCCTGGTCCCCAAGCTTGCCTCACAAGCTGTGGAGCTGCCACCTTTGAGGGCTCCTGATGCTTGGATCGGAGCACAGAGCAGTCTCAGTGTGGATTCAGGATGGGAGGGCATTTCTATATATGTCTGACCCCATTTGCTCCTGAGACTTTCTCCTAAATCTGAGAAGCGAAGGTGGGAAGCCCCACTACTGAACAGATGATGGCTCACAACGCGTTCTATTTGATTGAGAGGAATAAAGAATTGTGACATTTTGTTCATGCTACCCAAAGCCATCTATAGATAGATTCAATGCAATCTCTCTATCACGATTCCAGTGGCATTTTCCACAGACATAGAAAAAAAGGTCCTAAAATTTGTATGGAACCACAAAAGACCCCAAATAGCCAAAGCAATCCTGAGAAAGAAGAACAAAGCTGGAAGCATAACACTTCCTGATTTCAAACTATATTACAAAGCTATAGTATCAAAACAGTACGGTGCTGGCAAAAAAGAGACACATAGACCAATGCAACAGAATCAAGAGCCCAGAAATAAAAAACCCTCTCATATATTTGACAAGACTACTCAATGGGGAAAGGATAATCTCTTCAGCAAATGGTGTTGGGAAAACTGGATAACCATATGCAAAAGAATGAAATTGGATCCTTATCTTACTCACAAAACTTAACTCTAAATGGATTAAAGACAAACATAAGAACTGAAACCATAAAATTCCTACAGGAAAACATAGGGAAAAACTCCTTGAAAAGGAGTTTGTTCTTGGCAATTATCATGGTTCTTGGCAATGACTTCTTTGGAAATGATACTAAAAGCACAAGCAAGAAGACCAAAAATTAGTTAAGTAGGACTACATCACACTAAAAAGCTTCTGCACAGCAAAAGAAAGATGAACAAAGGAAAAGACAACCTATGAAATGGGAGAAAATAGTTGCAGATGATAGATCTGATAAGTGGTTAATATCCAAAACATATACAAACTCATACAACTCAATAGTAAAACAAGTGAAAAACAATTTGATTTTAAAATGGGTGAAGGGGACTTCCCTGGTGGTCCAGTGGTTAAGACTCTGCGTTCCCAAGGCAGGAGGCCCAGGTTTGATCCCTGGTCAGGGAACTAGATCCTGCATCCCGCAACTAAAGATCCCACATGCCACAACTAAGACCCAGTGCAGCCAAATAAATAAATAAATATTTTTTAAAAAATGGGTGGAGGAACCAAATAGACATTTTTCCAAAGAAGACATTCAAAAGGTCACAGGTACATGAAAAGGTGCTCAACATCACTCATCATCAGGGAAATGCAAATCAAAACCACAATGAGATATCACCTCACGCCTGTTAGGATGGATATCATCAAAAATGTAAGAGATAACAAGTGTTGGGGAGGACGCGGAGAACAGGGAACCCTCGTGCGCTGTTGGTGGTAATGTAAATTGGCGCAGCCACCATGGAAAACAGTATGGAGGCTCCTCAAAAAATTAAGAATAGAACTACCACACGATCCAGCAATCTCACTTCAAAAGAAATGAAAACATCTGCCCTCCCATGTTCATCACAGCATTAGTCATAATTGCCAAGATACGGAAAAAACGGAAGCATCCATCAACAGATGAATGGAAAAAGATGATTTG
>NW_020173198.1:11524701-11554852 GCF_003031525.2 Neophocaena asiaeorientalis asiaeorientalis | reverse complement strand
AAAGATGTGGATAAAAGGGGACTCTCTTGTCCACTGGTGCAGCCACAGCCACTATGGAAAATGGTCTGGAAAGTCCTCAAAAAACTGAAAACAGAACTACCCATTGCTATGATCCAGCAATCCCACTTCTTTCCTTTCATCCCAAAGGGAATAAAAACAATATCAGTGAGATCTGCACTCCCTTGTTCATTTCAGCATTATTTACAACAGCCAAGATGTGGAAACCATGTACGTGTCCATCACTAATGAATAGGTAAAAAAAAGATGTGGTTAAGGTACATAATGGAAGATGATTCAACCATGAGAAATAAGGAAATCCTGCCATTTGTCACAACATGGATGAAACTTGAGGGCATTATGCTCAGTGAAATAAGTCAGACAGAGGAAAACAGATACTTCACGATATCACTTACATGTGGAATCTAAAAAAGCCGAACTCATTGAAACAGAGGGTAAGAATTGTGATTACCGGGGGCTGGGAGGTGGGGGAAATGGGGAGATGGTCAAAAGTTATGCTTCCAGTTATAAGATGAGCAAGTTCTGGGGATCTAATGTACAGCATGGTGATTATAGTTAATACTACTGTGTTATATACTTGTAAGTTGCTAAGAGAGAAAATCTTAAATATTCTCACCACAAAAAAGAGATGGTAATTATGCGATGTGATGCAGGGGTTAGCTAATACTATGATGGTATAATCATTCTGCAATATAAGTGTATCAAGTCAACGTTGTACACTTTAAGCTTACACAATGTTATGTGTCAATTACATGTCAATAAAACTGGAAAATTTTCTAAATTAAAAAAAATTTTTTTAATTAAAAAATTTTTTTAAGGATTCTGACATTTTAAAAAGCCATGTTTGTGGAGTAAAACTCATTCATCTAACTAATACTAGGGAATCCCACCGGGAAGCCTTCCTGGCTACCTCCAGCCCAGCCTCTGGACCCTCCCCTCTGCCTGTTCTCAGCCAGGAGTCAGCTCTTAAACAAACTCAAAGCACTCAGAACAATCCCTGGCTCACAGCACGGCTGCATTAGTGCCTGCCCTTATCGCTGTTAGGATTCCATCTAGCGCTTTATAAGCTTCAGGTGAGAAGTCCTAGTTTGCTAAAACACCAGCACGGCCTCCTGGGATGAAAAATCTCTGGGAGTGCTGAGCATATGACAGAAAAAAAAAAAAAATCAACAAGTTTTCCTCCAAATGTGTAAGGAGAAAAATGTAAAGATGCACTGGTGAGTCCCAGACATGGCCCATCACTAACCTCTCTCCTTGGGCCACTGACTTGATGACCAAACAGCCTACCATAATCACTCACTTCCTGTGTGTCATTGCTTTTAGTAACCACATGCCGTGGCTACCCCCCTCCTCCTGCAGACCCCAACTGGTGCCTTCCCATAGAAGCCTCTTCAGGGTCCAGGTTTTTCCTCCAGCTTCACACAGCAAATCCTGTGACCCACCCCATGAACCAGAGTGAGCCCACCATGTTCTCCCTGACCTGGATTGCCTCGTCCAGCCCGAAACAGCCATCCATCCAGACCCTGGTTACTCTCCAGCTGAGGCTGACTCTCGTATTCTGAAGACATAAGAGAAGAGAATATTCATGGTTCACTGCAAACACATGATCGCCAGTGAGACTGAGAGCCATGTGCCCAGACAGGGAAGCCAAACCCAATGAATCCTGGTGTGTGCTGGGTCCCCACACAGACACACTTTGACCAGGGACCTTCGTACATGCAGTTTTAGCTCTGGGTTTACAAGGCCACCCCCTAAAGTCTGAAAAGGTGAATGTCAGGGAGTTGCCACCAGCTAAATACTGATGCCAGGGTCACAAAAACCCAATGGTAATGTTTCCTGTGGATGACACTACCTGAAAGAGGCCCATGGTTAGCAAGCAGTCAACTCACTCTATCTTTTGAGCGTATCAAATTACTAATAGAGAATATAATGGCAGAGCGGGGTGTAAAGAAAAACAGTCACCCAGGTACCAGTCCTAACTCTGTCACTAAGCTAAACAGCTATCAACTACTCATCATGAAGTCTTAAGCAGGACACATACCAGCTCCCGACTGTGTAATAAATGCTCCTTATCAGAATAAAAGTTTGAATTTCCTCCTTAACACTCTTCTCCCACCCAAAGCCCCACCTTTTCACACATGTGCACGTGCACACACACACACACACACACACACACACACACACACAACGCTCGCACAGCTCGGTTGGCTTTCCCTTTCAAGGGAGGGCATTCGAACTCCCTGTGCATCATTTGGTTGCGACAACTTTCTAAATGAGAGTGCTTATCCTCTCCGTGCTTTATCCCTCCAGGTCACGTTGGACTTTTCAAGTTAGGTGCTCCCAGGGACGTTAGGGAGCAGTCTCTGCTCATACAGCTTTGACATTGGTTGGGTTCCTTTGCATTTGACAAGCAGGACCCTGATAAGCACCTGCAACTTCATGATAGAAACTTACGAGAATCAATTTTTAAAATTTATTAAAAGCATGTTAACCCAGCATTAAAGAAGAGTAACACCCCACATGAGCATCTGTTTCCGCTCACACTCACTGATTTTAAAGAAATTGCTGCTTTTACAAAATTCAAAGGCCTGGGAAAGAAGGCTTTTAATAATGCAGTTAAGCCTTCTGTGAATATTTTATTAAGTTCTCGTATATCCTAGCTCACTAATAAAAATCAGGAGCAAGAATACTGGTACATTTTACTTCCCATCACGATAGAAGGAGATTAAGAAAAAAAAGTCTTGGGACTTATTATTAGCTTTTTTCCCTCCACAGGACAGTTGTTTTCACTGAAAGCCCTTGGTCTCAACCTGTTCTGAAAAAGTGGGAGTTCATTATATGTGAAATGATTCGTGAGTACACATTCTTCCAGGGTGACAAAGTCCCTACGTCCTGGGAGAAGGGTGATCACACAAGGGGGAGACAATTCTTGCCTCAGTTAGGTGCACACATTACTGTGGGACCCAGGGGATCAGTGTCTAGATTTTTCTCCCAGTTACACCCACAAAGGACAGGCTCTTGGGGAACTGCAAGGACTTCAGGGCTCTCTAGACAGACAAGAGGAATCACTTCCAATTGCCTAAAGGAAAACTAGAAAGAAATATGACACTCATTCACTCAAAACTACCTCAGACACCTGACCTCAACTCCTCTTGGGGAGAGAAAATTAGGTTGAACTAGTACAATCTTTTTACAGGAAACTCTCTAAATGTTCCAAATTCTGGGTTCTGACTCAGCAACAGTGGTGCAAAAGAAGGTGGAGCAGAGACCTGGGGTATCTCTCCTTGCTGGGGTGGGGGCGTCGAGCTTCCACTTCTGCCTTGAGGCTGAATTATCTCAGGCATCCGGTTCAAACTGTAAATGCAGGGGGAACTGGATTCCAGGGGCTCTCAGCCCCTTTCCCTCTAAAATCTCACTGTGAGCCCACCAGCTGGCTTGGGGATCTTTGGTTTTGTAGTAGTCATTCTACTGGTTGGATCTGCAGAGGGGGTCTGAACTCTCTGAAAGGGGAGAGGGAGCCCGGGAAAATCACATATTAGACACAGCACAGCTGTTGTCTCCTACAAGAGCTTGGTGACAAGCCTGGGAAATAGACCCTGGCTGGTGGCCCTTCACCAACCACCTCTCCTTAGGCACTTCCTGGGTGCTGGCAGATTGCAGGTGGGCACTTTGTAGACTTAACTCACTTCATCCTCACAACAGTCCTGTGTGGTAGGTACAGGTGACAGTGACTGTTGTTTGCCTCCCAGTTCCATCTTCCCCTTCCTTCTTACTAAGAAGAAGGAATGTATCCACCTGGAAAACTATATTAGTTAGTTAGTGCTGTGTAACAAATAAGCCCAAAACTTAGCTGAAAACAACAAACGTTTATTATCTCACAATTTCTGTGGGTCAGTTTTGTGGGTTTTCTGGATCAGGTCTCTCAAGAGATTGCAGTCAAGATATCCGCTGGGACTGCAGGCATCTGAAGGCTCAACTGGGGGAGACTGTTCTTCCAAGCTCACTCATGAGGCTGCTGGACTGAGGGCCACAAGTCTTCACTAGCTTTTGACCAGAGACATGTTACTTATCTCGGGGGTCTCTGCACAAGGCAGCTCACAACATGGCACTGACTTTCCTCAGAGCAAAAGAGCAAGAGAGGGCACCAAGACAGTAGTCACCATCTCTTTGTAACCTAATCTCAGAAGTGACATCCTATCACTTTTTCCATATCCTATTGATTAGAAGAAAGTTACTAGGCCTGGCCCACACTCAAGGGGAGGGAATTACACAAGGGAGTTAACACCAGGAAGCAGGGAGTAGAGGATTCCTACCACAACTACCTTTCCCAAACTCCTTTGAAGCCAGACATGGCCATGTGACTAAATTCTAGCCAATGAAATATAAGCAGCTTTGTTGTGGATTTTAGGGAAGGCTCCTAAAAAGGGAGTCAGAATATAGCTCTTCTTTCTTGTAATCTGGAACATAATGGCTGGAGCTCTAGCAGTTATTTTGGACTATGAGATGACCTTTGAAATGGAAGCTAGTGTGGGAAAACTGAAGTAGACTGTCTGTGATGACTTCATAGACTCATCCAAGCAGCCCCGACTGCCTGCCTTGGGAGTCTTGTAATTTGGGGTGGGGAGCAGGTGGTTAATCCATCTTTTTTTTTTAACATTTTTATTGGAGTTTAATTGATTTACAATGGTGTGTTAGTTTCTGCTGTATAACAAAGTGAATCCTTCTTTTTTTTAATTTTATTTCAACATTTTATTGTAAATAAAATATTTAAGTTTTATTTAAACATTTAAAAAATTATTCTATTTTACTTTTTGAGTTAAAATACACATAACATAAAATTTACCATCTTAGCCATTTTATGGGTACAGGTCAGTAGTATTAAATACATTTACACTGTTGTGCAACCATAACTCATTTCCTCTTGTAAATCTGAAACTATACCTATTAAACAATAACTCCCCATTCTCCCCTTCCCTCAGTCCCTGGCAACCACCATCCACAGGAGTCTTTTACATGAGTGTTTTAAGCTACCGAGTTCAAAACTTGGTCACTCACAACTCAACCCAGTCTTAAACACTGCAGTATTATTATTCCCACAGTATGGAGCAGAAAACTGAGGTTCATAGGTCCACAGAACTTATCCAAGGTCAAAAGCAAGTAAGTGGTTAAGCTGGGCTTGACTTCCAATTTGCTTCATTACAAAACATCCTTCTTCCAATGCTTCTAGAAAGAGATCATCTAGAGTTCCTGCCCATCTTCTAGACAATTTTCATCATGTGAAATCAAATGGAAGACACGAATGGCATGCATAGCAGCCTGGCAAAACAGTCCTTTTACTAGGGCAGGGAGTAAAGATTGCTGTTTTTATCCAGTGTGTTCCCTGTCTCTCCTGTAGGGACACTCAGCAAGGAACACTGCGGACCGGGCAATTGTCAGTTTGGGAAACGCGCCCAATTTCAGAAGTGATAGGGAAGGCTGGACTGAAAGAGTGAAAGGTCTGCATAACAGATGGTCTGTTTGAAGGCCCGCTGCCCCAGGCTACGGACAGAGTTTGGTTAATGCCCTCTCAGAGCAGGGTCAGACAGACAGATGCCTTCAGGCACAAAGCCACCTCCCTGTGGAGAAGAGCCTAATCAGACCCCCACGAGAGTATGAGGGAAAGTTCTGGCAAAGACGGGCCATCCCCTAACCAGGGAACTCCATTTCAAACCCCAGGACCTGCCAGAGAAAGCAGCCTTCCGCTGGTGGTTAAGTGATGCTCGTCAGTTCAACGTCTGTGTGGCCTTTTCGCGGGTGAGGTACTTCTTTCTGCTTTCATTCCCTCACCCTGACCTATAGCAGTAGCTGCAGACAGAACACTAAGGTCAAAAAGTGCTCCTCAAGGGGCCGGAGACACTCGACTTTCTCAAGTTAAGCTAAACATTTCTGTTTTACTCTTGGTGCAAGGCTACAATAACTACATACCAGCAAGCTCTTTCACAGACTGTAGGGTCCTTCCTGTACCCAAATATTCCTTGTAGTAGTCAGGGCTTTCGTGGTGGCAAGCCAAAACCGTAACAGACCAAGACAGAGATGGTTTATTGATTTACCTACCGGGAAAGGATGGGGAGTATCTGGCACTGGGCACAAATGGATCCTGGACTCCAGGGCTGCCGTCCATGTGCTCGCTCAAACTGGTTCATCCATCTCTCATAAGTGGGTTCTCAATGTGGTTGGGAGAAGGTCTACTGCCTGCAACCCCAGACCACGTGCTTCCAGTGCTGCGCCCAGAACAGGCACGGGATACCTGCGACTCCATCTGCCTAGGAAGTGAATGGCCCATCCCAGGGCGAGGGAGCACTCTGATTGGCTGGGCCTGGGTCATGTGCCCACCTCCTGCGGAGGAGGGCGGGGTGCTGTGAATGGTAGGGCCCTACCATAATTACATGATTGGACAAGCTCGGCTCAAAGAAACGGGATGTTTTTGGAAAAAAAGGAACCCGTTTTTACTCAGTCCAACGTTGTATGTGGATGAAGGTTTTTCTGTGCATGCGTGCAAAACCAAGTGCCCTACTGAATCCAGCTTGCAGGTGGATCTCTCACTGCACTGGCCCTCCTGATCCTGGCTGGGGGCTCCTTCCCCCTCAGTACTCTCTGTCCTGCTTTCTTTCTGTCTTCCTGACAACCTCCCTCATTCTCCCACCTGCTTTGTTTGAATGGGGATCTCAACCAGCTATAAAGGTCCCGGGGCAGATCCTGCCATTTTCCCTCCAGGATGGGTGAACTTCCTCTGTTGGCAGAGAGGGAATTCCCTCTCTAGTCCCTGCCTAAGCCCTCTGAGAGCTGCCCTCGTGTTCTCCGAAGACAGAAGAGCTGCTGGTAAGCCGGGCTGCTAATTCCAGATGACATTTGACCTTTCAACTCCAACAGGCTGAGTGGCAGCTGAGTGCAAAGCCGCAGCTGGACGTTGACAGTTCTTGGCTGAAAAGAGAAAATGGAGGGAGGTGCAGACCCCACCCATCTCTGGGGGAGGAGTGGCAAGCGGATTTGATTGACATATCCCAGTTCCAGTCGAGGAGACATGGGGTATAAGCTCCTTTTCTCAGGCCGTAAGATAAAGCAACACTTTCCAAGAAGCATAACTCTGTTGGTGACTCTGTACATTTACGTCTGTTCATAGCAGCCTTAACGTGGCCAGGAGTACTGGAAAATGTGGTGGGGTTACTCAGGACCACCCAGAGCGCCTTCAGGCTTGTTTCCACCGTGATGTCAGGAATCGGATGGACGTCTGCAGCTGGTGGTTACTGTCCTCTCACTGCTGCGGAGAGGCAAGGGCAGCCCTCCTAAGAGAGTGGAAGTTTGTGCCCAAGAGAGGAGCGACATGAGCCCCGGAACAGACAGGGCAATGGCCGACCTCCAGAGTCAGGGGAGGACCTCAGGAGTCTTTGTCTCTTTTTCTCCTTTCATGGTTGCATCTTAACCCCTCATTAGGCTGTCAGCCTGGTGTAGTAAAGGAGGGTCTCCTGACCAGCCATTCTCAGGGGTCCTGTCTTTGCTCCCTTCCGGGTCTACATTTTCTGTCTAGCCACACTCCCTCCTGATGCTGCATGTTGGACCCCATTTTCTTCCTTCCTTCCTTCCGTCCTCCCTCCCTCCCTCTCTCCCTTTCTTTTCTTTTCCATTTTTTGCCACTCCGCGGGGCATGTGGGACCTTAGTTCCCCGACCAGGGATCAAACCCGTGACCCCCTGCAGTGGAAGTGCAGAGTCTTAACCACCGGACCTCCAGGGAAGTCCCTGGACCCTGTTTTTTCAGTCATCTCACTCATTTAGAGGCAAAGGAGAGAAAGAACATAGTGATGGCGAGCCCGGTCCTGGCAGACATGGACTGTGGCCCCATTTGGTTTCCAGGCACTAGAAACCCTCCTTTCGCCCTGTGTTTCCAGGGGCCCCATTTATGACAGGAAAGACATGGCGATACTCAAGAGTCCATTTCAAACTGTTTAGCTTTTGTCTCTCTCTCTCTTTTTGGTGCTGCGGTTCAGAGGGAAGCAGCAGAGAGGGGCAGAGCCTCCCCTACTCTTGCTCAAGCTCTCTTCCTCTGCAGAGGGGCATTGGCTTCCAGAATTGAGCCGTTTCTCAGCACCTCGGTCTACTTTTACAGTCGAGCCGGCTGCCCCATGCCAAGGTTTCTTACCACAAATAGAACTTCTGGAAAGGCCTACCGATTTCCTCGGGGCTTTCAGACACCTCTTCACATTTTGCTTGGCCTCCCTTCCGCAGCCCCAAAAGGGAATATCTGGAGACTCTCGTGATCGCAGGCCCCCCCAAGGCTCTGCAGGGGACCCTCTGGGGTGGCAAGAGCCAGGCCCACCTCGTCCAATCTGGCTGCTGGCACACCTGCCGCCATGGCCCACACGCTGAGCCAAGGAGCCCCAGGGGTAGCCAGGTGCCAGCGTGAATCCCAAACTGTAGGCTCACCCCTGAGTGAGACGGTGGGAGCAGAGGAGCCACCCAAGCCCAGCCTCGGTGTCCCTGTCCCCTCAAAGCCCCCGCCCTGCCAAGTGCCTCTGGCCCCCACATGTCCTTTGAGACAGGATTTGAGAACTCACCACAATAAGTGTCACGGGCAAGTGACACACACTGACACACTTACCTGGCAGGGGATACCTGGAGTCTGAACACTCCAGAAGCAATTCCTATGAGTCGAATTATAACAAGTGGAGGTGTATCTTACTGACATGTGGGAAGGAAATAAGTATAAGTAGATGAAAGACAATTAAGGCAACATTATACAGTGGTGGTGGGAAACATAAAGAAAACAATACCTTATGCACAAAAAATGTCCATGTCAATTTATTGTTTTATGTATATAATGTAATAAATTCTGAAAATTATTATATAAATATGTAAACGAAATTGGAATGCTAGATCTTCCTCCACACAAACACACACACACACACATACACACACACACACACAAAGTAAGAGGTCACCTCATTAACATGCTAGGGACTGTCAACCAGGCAGGAGCTACGTGTACCCAAGACCTGCTTTGGCTTGTCAGGGTCTGAGGTTAGAAGATGCAGGGGAAAGCCACTTCTCGAGGTACTGGAGACCAAGCTTCAGAACATTCCAGAACAACAGCAACAAACCCAATCATTTGAAAGGCTCCCACGTTATGTAAGTATCCCCACTGGCCGCTCAGAGCCCAGTCTCTGGCAGACGGACGGGGTTCCAATTTCAGGGCTCACTTATTAGCTGTGTGACCTTAGGAAGTTTCTAAACTGCTCTAAGCTTCCCTTTCCCCTCCCGAGGGAACAAAGGGGATAATAATACCGTGCCTGGCACATAATAAACCTCTAAGTCTGAATAAGGAGTGTCTACCAGAGCTACACCCTTCACATGAAAGAGTGACATTTTCCACATGGTCCCAATTATCCAAAGTAAAGGTACAAAGGAGCTAAGAGGTATCGACACTTCAGGTGAACTAGAGATGGGCGTGACCTCGCCCTGGGCTGTGCCCCAGCCGGCACAGGTTTCCATTATCAACAATTATGTTCCTTTCCCCTTCAGCTGAGGCAGCTTCCCCAAGATCAGTGGCTCCCAGACCTGGGCAGGCACCAGAAACACCTGAAGGGCTTGTTTCCAGACTGCTGGTCCCCACCCCTGGAGTTTCTGACTCAGTAGGACTGGGGCGAGGCCTCAACATTTGCATTTCGAGCAAGTTCCCAGGGGATGCTGATGCTGCTGGGAACAGGGAGCTTCAAAGACCCGGGCGTGTCTCTTCACGGCTCTGTGGACTCCTCTGTGAGTGAAATGATTCGCTGGCTCACGAGAAGGGCGAGGGCTTTCTGGACGCTGCTGCTGTAGTCCTTTGGCAGGAGTGTAAATTGGAAAGCAATTCGGCCATACATATCAACAGCCTTTGTGCCCAGATGAGACTCGGGTGTGCAAAGGGATTCTGGCCACCCGGATCCCTCAGCACTTCCACAACTGCCGTCTCCCTCTTTTTTTTTTTTTGCGGTACGAGGGCCTCTCACTGTTGTGGCCTCTCCCATCGCGGAGCACAGGCTCCGGACGTGCAGGCTCAGCGGCCATGGCTCACGGGCCCAGCCGCTCCGTGGCATGTGGGATCTTCCCAGACCGGGGCACGAACCCGCGTCCCCTGCATCGGCAGGCGGACTCTCAACCACTGCGCCACCAGGGAATCCCTTTTTTTTTGTTTTTAAATATTCTTTTCCATTATGGTTTATCACAGGATATTGAATATAGTTCCCTGTGCTATACAGTAGGATCTTCTTGTTTACCCATCCTAGATATAATAGTTTACATCTGCTAATCCCACACTGCCAGTCCTTCCCTCCCCAACTCTCCTCCCCCTTGGTAACCACCAGTCTGTTCTCTATGTCTGTGATTCTGTTTCTGCTTTGTAGATAGGTTCACTTGAGTTGTATTTTAGATTCCACATATAAGTGATATCATATGGTATTTGTCTGTCTCTTTCTGGCTTACTTCACTTAGTATGATAATCTCTAGGTCCATCCATGTTGCTGCAAATGGCATTATTTCACTTTTTTTTTTTTATGGCTGAGTGGTGTTCCATAGTATACATGTACCACATCTTCTTTATCCATTCATCTGTCGATGGACATTTTGGTTGCTTCCATGTCTTGGCTGTTGTAAATAGTGCTGCTATGAACATAAGCGTGCATGTATCTTTTTGAATTATAGTTTTGTCTGGGTATATGCCCAGGAGTGGGATTGCTTGATCATATGGTAATTCTATTTTTAGTTTCCTGAGGAACCTCCACGTTGTTTTCCATAGTGGCTGCACCAACTTACATTCCCACCAACAGTGTAGGAGGGTTCCCTTTTCTCTACACCCTCTTCAGCATTTGATATTTGTAGACTTTCTAATGATGGCCATTCTGACCCCACCGCTGCCATCTCTGTGTCTCCCCTCCAGGCCATGGCCTTCATGTGGACATATGGTGGTATCAGGTCGTGGTTAGGCATGTCGGCATTGTAGTCAGACATCCTGGGGTTTGAATTCCAGCTCTGCCACTGACTGTGACCTCCAGGGCAAGTGACTGAACCCACCTGAGTCTCAGTTTTATCTTCAAGTGGGGATGAGAGTACCTACCCATTGAAAAGTTGTGAAGTGTGTAGAATAAGAGTATACCCAATATACATTTCCCATGATCGATTATAGAAAAACACACACAGTGCAGTAGAGAAGAAGGTTTACTTTCAAAAAGCAAGGGTTGAATACTGCAGGGGGAGTTTAAAGTGGAAAGTTCTAGAGAGCAGAGGGTGGGTGTCTTCCAGAGGAGACTCTTGGTTTTTCCTAGTGAAATTGAACAATGGCAGTGAATGGGGTGGGGTGGGGGGAGACCATGGTGAGCGGTCACTCCCTGTCATCTCTCAGCAGCTCGCAGTGACCCAGTGAGGAGCAGGCGGGGGTCTGGTCTGACTCACCAGGAACTCAGCCAGCATCCTCGGGCTCACACAGCTGGTGAGCGGCAGTGCGATCACAGAGAACAGACACCATGCGCCCGAGCAGGCTGTCTCTAATGTGTGGTTTCCTCAATGCCTGTTATTAATGGAAACTCTTCTAGAGCCTGACTGGGCATGAGAGGATGGAAAAGGGAGACAATGAGGGCTCTGAGGCTCCGTAAGGTGGGGTGCTCCTATCAGGCATCCATCAGGACGCCAAGTGCCTGGTGATTCACACACACCCGGAGGAACATGAAGTTACCTGGACGATGGAGAATTCCGGGGCTGTGAAAACAACCCAAACACCCAAAGGACACTCCATTTTTTCCCCACTTAGACCCAGCCTTCAAAAGTGGGCAGAAGAGGGCTTCCCTGGTGGCGCAGTGGTTGAGAGTCCGCCTGCCGATGCAGGGGACACGGGTTTGTGCCCCGGTCCGGGAAGATCCCACATGCCGAGGAGCGGCTGGTCCCGTGAGCCATGGCCGCTGAGCCTGTGCGTCCGGAGCCTGTGCTCCGCAACGGGAGAGGCCACAGCAGTGAGAGGCCCGCCTACCACAAAAAAAACAAAAACAAAAAAACCAAAAAAAAAAAAAAAGCGGGCAGAAGAAAAAAAAAAAGTGGGCAGAAGACTAACCTTCCGAGTCACGATCATTTGTCAAGGTAACTTGTAGGCACAGCGCTCCAAGATGCTATTTAATTTTTACCCCATTCAACAAAAGGAGGGCCACCTCTTGGGCAGGATTAGTCCTTCCTGAGTAAAAGGAACGACTCTGAATTCCCAGATTCTGGGTATTGGTAATGGCACCGAGGCAACTGGACTGCAGTGCACAGTGGGGAGATGTGCAAAGAGATTTTACTCTCATCACCAGCTGGAACGTGGGAAGGAACCATTTTCAGCCAAGTGTTTCCAGTGGTCTGGCCATTGCCAGTAAGGAAGATTCCACCGTCCGGGCTTGAGGCACCTGCAAGGCAACCAGGCGGAGGACTACTGGCCCCCACCCATCCTCCTGGGGGAGGAGGTAAGCGTCAGAAGGCACGTAGCTAGTTCTCCAGCTGGTCTCAGAAATACTAAGACTTTCCACCCAAGTCTCACAAGTCAGGCGTGGGTGTATGAGGCTTCCCACCACCCAGGGTTCTGCACAAATCCACAATTTGCATACCAGGCAAGGTACTCTGCCTTCAAGCTATCTGGCCCAATATCTCCCTATGTTCTCACTTTAGAAAAATAGACATGGAGATTCAATCTCTTTTCTTATGAAACACAGATTAAGGTCCATGCCCCCACTCCCAAAAAAAGAAAGAAAAAAAGGGGGCTCCTTTTTGGGGTCCTTTCTTTTTCAATGGGATTATCTTATCTGAAACATTTCAATTTTAAAAGCACATCCCAGCCGCTGGATGTTGTCACCAGGCCCAGCCACACCAAGAGCTTTATCAAGTTCAGGTTCACGACATGACCGGAAAAAGCAGGAGGCCGAGGCAGAAATGGGCAAGTGGCTGAGGACAAACTGAACTTCTTTCCGCAGGGACCAGACAACTTGGAAGAGAGCATGGCTCAGCAGGAGAAACACGAACTGGCCTTCAGGTATTCTATTTCCCCTCCTCGACAAAATCAGATGCAGAGATTTACTCCATGAATCATTTGGGGAAAAAAAAGACTTCAATTGAAGTTATGAAACTTAAGTCATGAGATTAAAAAAAAAAAAAAGCATTAAAAAAGATGGCACTATTTTCAATGAGCACTAGCTTCCCAGGTCAGGAGAGAGTGGCCTGGCCTCAGCAGTAACCCAGGGTCATAGCATTTTCCTCTCCTCATCAAGAGAAGGGCTGCAAAATTGTCTAAGTGGGAACTGCACACGCAGGAATGGTGAGATCCTCTCTGTGCTGCTGTTCTTATCGGCAATAATAACAGGACACTTTTAAAACACACAGTCAAGACCCACACTTGTTATTAGACCGACAGATTTTTGAGCAAGGCACCAAAGCAATTCAACTGGAAAGGTCTTCTCCACAAATGGTGCTGGAATAACTGGATGTTCACATGGAATTAGGGAACCTCAACTCCCATCTAACACCATATACCAAAAAATTCATTCAAGATGGAAAGTAGAATTAAACAAACATTAGAACTACAAAACTTCTAGAAGAAAAGCAAAAGAATATCTTCACAACTTAGAGATTTCTTTAAAAACTGATAAAATAGATTTCATCAAAATTTAAAACTTCTGGGCTTCCCTGGTGGCGCAGTGGTTGAGAGTCCGCCTGCCGATGCAGGGGACGCGGGTTCGTGCCCCGGTCTGGGAAGATCCCACATGCCACGAAGCAGCTGGGCCCGTGAGCCATGACCGCTGAGCCTGCGCGTCCGGAGCCTGTGCGCCGCAACAGGAGAGGCCACAACAGTGAGAGGCCCGCGTATCACAAAAAAAAAAAAAAAAAATTAAAAACTTCTGCCCAGTAAAGATACTGCTAAGCAAACAAGTTGTTTGGGAAGATGAGTGAAATAGGTGAGGGAGATTAACAAGGAGAAACTTCCAGTTATAAAATAAAGTCACAGAGATGTAATGTATAGCCTGGGGAATATAGTTAATACTATTGTAATCAATTTGTATGGTGACAGATGGTAACTAGACTTAGCATGGTGATCATTCTGTAGTGTATAAAAATGTTGAATCACTATGTTATACACCTGAAACTAATTTAATACTGTAAGTCAATGATCATTCAATTTATTCAATTAAAAAAAAGAAGTTTCTGGTACAGTGGATCCCGAATGTTCTCACCACAAAAAAAAAGACGTGGTGATCATGTGATGTGATGGCAGTGGTGGTGATAATTTTGCAATGTGTGAGCGTATCAAGTCAACACATTGGAGACCATAAGTTTACACATGTTATTCATCAATTGTAACTCAGTAAAACTGGAAAAAAAAAAAAGAAAAGAAACAAGCAAGCCACAGACTGGGACTAAATATCTACAAAACAACTACCTGACAAAGGACTAATGTCCAGAATACATAATAAACATCTACAACTTAATAGTAGAGAGACTTAACAACTTGACAAAATACAGGCAAGAGAATTGAACAGATACTTCACAGAGGAGTATACACAAATGGCCAGTAAGTACCTCATCGTTAGTCATCAGGGAGATGCAAATGAAAACTGCAGGGAGATATACTATAGGGCTAAAGACCAACAACGCCAAATGTTGCCAAGGGTGAGAGCTACTGGTGAAATGATACGTCCACTTTGGTAAAAGATCTGCAAGTTTCTTATAAAACTAAACATATACCTATCTAGCAATTCCACTCCTTGGTATTTATCCTCCACAGTGAAAGCTTTTGTTCTCAAGAAGACTTGTACTAGAATGGGGATTTCCCTGGTGGTCCAGGGCGTAAGACTCCCTGATCCCAATACAGGGGGCCCGGGTTCGATCCCTGGCTGGGAAACTGGATCCCACATGCATGCTGCAACTGAGAGTTCCTGTGCTGCAACTAAGAAGCCCACGTGCTGCAACTAAGAGTCCGCATGCCGCAACTAAAAGAAAAAAAGAGCCCGCACGCCACAACGAGGATCTCGCATGCCGCAATGAAGATCTGGCACAGGCAAAATAATAAATAAATATTAAAAATAAATAAACAAATAAATAAAATAGAAGACTGTACTAGAATGTTCACAGAAGCTTTATTCATCATAGCCCCCAACTGGAAACAGCCCAAGCATCTGTCCATCATGGATGGATACACAGACTGTAGTATGTGCATACTCAGTGGTAAAAAAGGATACACACAGCTACAGGGATGAATCTCAAACACATCATGCTGAGTGAAACAGGCCTCACACCAAAGAGCATGACTTCATGATTCTACTTTCATGAAGTTCTAGAAAAGGTTAGACTGATCTGTGATGAAAAAATTCAGCCCAGTGGTAACCTCTGGGGGTGGGAGTGGGTAGGAGTGGACTGGAAAGAAGCAGAAGGGAATATTCTCTGGTGATGATGTGATGTTCTGTATCTTTTTTCTAAATATTCTTCCTCCTTCCTCTTTTCAAAAACGTAAATGAGAGGTACTGTACACACTGTTCTGACATTTTGTTTTATTGTATCCTTTTTTTTTGCGGTACACAGCCCTCTCACTGTTGTGGCCTCTCCCGTTGCGGAGCACAGGCTCCGGATGCGCAGGCTCAGCGGCCATGGCTCACGGGCCTAGCCGCTCCGCGGCACGTGGGATCTTCCCGGATCGGGGCACGAACCCGTGTCCCCTGCATCGGCAGGCAGACTCTCAGCTGCTGCGCCACCAGGGAAGCCCGATGTTCTGTATCTTGATAGATCGTGTTGCATTAGTTAGAACCTATCAGATGGTACACTTAAGATCTGAGCATTTCACTATAAATTTTATCCCCAGTGATCCCCAAATATAAACACATATTAAACTCTGGCTCATGACAAGCATACTCAAGGATCTGGGAGGGGGAGTGCTCTGATGTTTGCAAATTACTTAGAAATGCATCCAAAACTAAGATGAATTGATGGGTGGACGGAGGGATGGCTGAATGGTTATGTAATAAAGCAAATACAGCAAAATGGTAGCTGTACAATCTAGGTGGGGAGGAAACGGGTGTTTGCTGAACAATTCTTTCAACTTCTTTGTATGTTTGAAATTTTTCATAATAAAATGTTGGAGGGGGGGAACAGGACGAATACAAAGTTAAAAAAAAAAAAGGACAGAGCCGCAGCACTCAATCTCCATCCCAGCTCTAAAATCAAAGAACTACAAAATGACTTGAAACACCGAGGTCCCCACTTCCACGCCCACCTCCAGGTTTGGTTACAGTACTTACGTAACCCCAGAACCACAGCCCCATCATCATAATATGCCCCTGAGCCTCTGTATCAAAAATCCAAAGCAAAAAAAAAAAAAAATCCAAAGCAGCATCCTACGATTTCAGGCCCAGAAGAGACATCAGCCTGCATGTGTCCGTACCAAGAAGATGGTCAACCCAGTTCACCTGCTTTAAGTCATTTGATACAGTTGGGAAAATAGGGGTCTGGCACATACCAGGGCTCAGCTGGGTATTTACTGCTAAGCCAGGCACCCCCCCACCCCAACCATGCCTATGTCAGCCCCAACCATGCCTATGTCAGCTCCAACCAGGGTTTCAGATCAAAAGCATCATCTTCCAATATCAATGTGACTCATTGTGCACTTGTGTGTGCTGGGCGTTTGACATGACTTCATTTAATCCTCACAACCACCCTATGAGGTAGTTTATTATCTTGCTTTTATGGTTGAGGAAACAGCCTCAGAGAGGGTAAATAATGCCCAGGAACACACAGCCGGAGCTGGGATGCAGGTACATTCAGTGAGGCTCTAGGGCAGAGGCCCTTTCTAGAAAGCACTCCCCCCACCCCCGCAAGCCCCTCTGAACCAGTACTGACAGGGGTGCAACCTGTGTGTCTGTATAGCTTTTTGAGCAGGGAGAACTGGGCTTCAGGGGACAATGAAAAACTCTCAACACCTGAGAGCGACGGGTCCAATCTCTCTCTCTCCGAGGCCCTGCACACGTGGAGATCTTTAGGCGACCCCACACTCTTGTGTTTCTATGCCAGGCATGCTCATTAGGCTAGATGTATGTTTCGTATGTACACCAATCACAGCCTCGCCCTGGTTTTCCCTCTTGTTCATTCCGTTAAAAGAAGTGCCAGGCCTATGTTTTCCTCTAAGAGTTTGATAGTGTCTGGCCTTACATTTAGGTCTTTAATCCATTTTGAGTTTATTTTTGTGTATGGTGTTAGGGAGTGTTCTAATTTCATACTTTTACATGTACCTGTCCAGTTTCACCAGCACCACTTATTGAAGAGGCTGTCTTTCCCCCACTGTATATTCTTGCCTCCTTTATCAAAGATAAGGTGACCATATGTGCGTGCGTTTATCTCTGGGCTTTCTATAGCGTTCCTCTACCAAACATAAAATAGATAGCTAGTGGGAAGCAGCCGCATAGCACAGGGAGATCAGCTCGGTGCTTTGTGACCACCTAGAGGGGTGGGATAGGGAGGATGGGAGGGAGGGAGACGCAAGTGGGAAGAGATATGGGAACATACGTATAACTGATTCACTTTGTTATAAAGCAGAAACTAACACACCACTGTAAAGCAATTATACTCCAATAAAGATGTTAAAAAAAATTAAAAAAAAAAAGTGTCAGGTACTACCTGTTTCTACCCGTAGGCTTTAATGACTCAGGAGAGTCCAGCAGCGCCCTCTAACCCCTTCCTTTGTCTTTACCCTCCTGTCACACTTTCCCACTGGGCTGTGCCTGGCGATCGCGTAGAGCAGGGGTGGGAGCTCCTCGTGCCAAGTCTGGGTTTGTAACTTCGGGGACAAGGGGGAGGGGGAAGGGAAGATGTTAAGAGGCCCTTAATTGGGGAAAATGTCTTACAAATCTGAATTCCCACAACACCTGGGATTCTCATCAGAGCCGTAACAACTCAGATCCTTTCCACCAGAAAAAGATGCAGCCCCTCCTACACCATTTACCACGGGCTCCACTCCAGCACCAGGCATCTGACTCATCAAGGAAGGTGAAAGGGTTAGAGGTTAAAAAAAAAAAAAGAGAAAACCATAAGCACCAGGCTTAGTGACTTACCAGGGCTTTTTCAAGGGTGATCTTTAGAGAGAAATATGTCTATGTAGAGATTAAGTATGTCATTCACTTATAAAAGAAGAGAAAGGAAAAAACCAAAATCCTATGAAAATTTCTTTAATTTTCATCTTTTGGAAATACATTTTTCATTTTTATTTCCACGATACAAAAATGTTAAATATCTAACAATGATCTATATGAAGCAGATCTACAGAAGTAGATCCACGAGATTCTGTCCCTGTTGTGATGTTTCAACAGAGAAAGGGCTGGTACAGGGTGTCGATTTGTCATGATTTCACACACATGCACACACTCCACCTCACCCCCAGATGCCACCAAACAGAGAAGACACCAGGCTAAGATAATGAAAACTGAAAGCAGCGCTACATGGGAAAACAGAAATTAACTTTTCACTCGTACACTCCACCATGAGAAACTCACATCTTAGGGGGAAAACTCTAAATAAATATGCCCCAAAGGTCAAGGCAGGTGTTGACAGCGGTAGAGATTTTCCTACTGGGAAAACAAGCTTGAGAGCCTCATATTTTCAGGCAGCGATGGTGGAAAGCAGGCAGACACAACCGAATTCTCTACTGGGAGACATACCCATGCGCTGAGGCTGCCCCCAGGACTGAGCATGAGATGGTGGATGAGAATCTCTCAAAGCAGGAAAGAGTTCAACCCCAAATCAGGATCACAGCACCTAAGAGTGTCGGCTCTTTCTGTGAAATCTCACGGCCAACCTTCCCCATCAGGTGGATTCTTAAACACAGATTCATGACAGGAAGGGTTTCACATAAGCAACAAGTAATGACCTGGTTAATCACGTACACATGACAGCCAACGACATGCTGAGTGCCAGCAGACAGGTGATGCTAAAGAGGAAGGAACACAGCCTTGACGATAAACACTGGGATTTTTCAGGAGACACACATTTGGTTTCAAACCCCTCCTGCACCACATTGGATTCAGTTAAACACAGTATGGCTTCCAAAAATGCCGGCCGCTTCTTTCCTTCTCAGCAACAGCACCAGCGGTTTGTTCCACTCAGGTCTTGGTTACCACGTGTCAGGGACCTCAAAGAGCTTGGCTGAGCTGTCCGAGATGCTTCCTGGTGGGAGAGGACAAAACAAGGTGAACAAGGAGAGGACCACCCCGGGGGGGAGAACAAAAAGACCAGCTGCAAACACAGCTTTGACCAGGGCCAGGGCCGGGTGGTGGCATGGCCACAAGTGGAGAGAGTCCACGGGTGGGCCTTGCCTATGGAGAGCAGTGCCCGGCAAACAGAGGCCACACTGCAGAAACATCACGGTAGGGCCAAGGAAGTGCCTCCCTGCTTGGGTGCCTCTCTTGATTTTACAGGAGTGACAGTATCTCTCAGTGAGAACCCACTCTGTATTCTTTGCTAGCCAGCATGCTGGGCACTTAGTTCATTTAATCTTCATAAAAGCCCAGTTGAGGGGTACCAATATCCCCATTTTACAGATACAAGGCATCTAGTGAGTGGCTGAGATGAGGTCTGGATCCTTCCGCAGCACCAAGGTGGCTGGGTTCCTCTGTGCTGTGGTGACCGGCACCCAGATGAGAAATCTCAGGGGCTGGCGGCTAGACAGTGGCAGGAAGCCAACCAGTGGGAGTTCAGAGATCCCAAAAGGGGCAAAAGCAGCTTGTAGCTTTTTCCAATTTCAGCAACACTGGCTACAGTCTTCTCGGACTGAAGGGTCTCTTCCGTTACAAACAGTTTCACCCCGAAGTTAGAAGCCCTTCTGCATTCAGCTACTTTCTGCAACAGCAGCAGCAGCACTGGGTCACGGCCTGGACCACAAACGTCCAGATCCGAGTGACTGGGAATTAAGTCAGGAAACAGCACGTTCACGATGGAAAATGCACGACTGGGCATTCCCGTACCCGTGGTATCATGCATGATTTAAGCCCTAGAGCAGGGCAGGCAGGGAAAAGGGCAAAGCCAGCCCCAGCCGCTAACACGCCAAGAGTTCAAAAGGGGGGAGGTCTGTGATGATGCCTGAAGTGGAGAGTAACTTCTAAAAACAGAGGGGAACTCGCTCGGCTGGCAGTGGCTACTGCCAGTGACAGGAATGCCTAAAGGTAACTAGGTCCAAACACATGAAATAACATAGGGAATTCCACTAGAGTGAGAATTCCCACTTCTGCTCATTTACTGAGATAAAGTCCAGACAGACAGGATAAGAAGAGCAGGCGAGGGGTCATTTGAAGTGTTCTGCCCCAAGTCTCGTGGCTGTGTTGCACATGCATCTCTTGGGACTGCTCCTGAGAAGTGAAGATGGGCAGGAGATGGTCCACGTGACAAAGACTGCCATGATCCAGTTAGAAAAGGAATAAAGGTTATTGGAAAATGAAACAAAACACAAACACTCCCCTCCCCAGAGCAACTAAATACTACAGACAGCCCATGATAAGACTGAAACCAGCCTGACCCCTCCTCCACCACACATTCACACAACACCTAATTGTAGGGAGGAAAATAAACATCAATAAGGGCATTTTTACAATTCACATATCAAAGAAATATTACAGCAGCCAATCTGCCATTCTAAAGGTAAAAGCCACAATGCCAAATGTGGGGAGCTGAAATAAATTAAAACTAGCTGAGAGGAAAAAAGATAAATGGCTAAAAGCAACTGCGTTGTCATATTTATAATCGCACCCGTGGTTAGCTGGATGGGAGTATATGTGAGTCTGGTGGTACGCCATCAAACGCACAGGAGCGACTCTGTGAAGAGCTAGTGAGAAATAACAGAATAAGCAAAAGCTGTGAAGTGAGGCAAGTCTGGCCTGACCATCTCACTAGCTGTAAGACTCCAAACAACTCTCAGTGCCTCATCTATAAGATGGACTCGATGCTACTTTATGCCACCCAGGACTTCTGAGATTCAGCCAGGTTCCTGGCACAGAGCAAGTTTTTTTTTTTTTTTTTTTTTTTTGCAGTACGTGGGCCTCTCACTGTTGTGACCTCTCCAGTTGAGGAGCACAGGCTCCGGACGCGCAGGCTCAGCGGCCATGGCTCACGGGCCCAGCCGCTCCGCGGCACGTGGGATCTTCCCGGACCGGGGCACGAACCCGCGTCCCCTGCATCGGCAGGCGGACTCTCAACCACTGCGCCACCAGGGAAGCCCCAGAGCAAGTTTTAAATGCATGTTAGGCCCCTTCCCTTAGGGATAAGGTGGCCCAATACTGAACGTGTGGCTGCCCAGGAAGCCAACAGCCTGCAGTCAGAGAGCTGCCTAAAATGCGCAGCTGCTGAGCAAGAATGATGTGTACAGAGGAAACAGAACTTTACGAACCATGTAAAGGAGACCCAGACCAGAGGGGAGCTGGACGTCACTGCTGGTGTTTGTTCTAGCACCTTCCAGAAAGGGAGAGCTGTAGACCGTTGAAGGATCCGTCTCAAAGCTAACGGACAAAGAGCTACGGTCGGTTTTCCGGGGGACTCACTTTCACAGCCCTGTTTAGTTACTAGAGTGCAAAGAATTATTCAGGAACAATTTTTCTTTTTAAATAGATACCTCAGGACATCTGCCTCCTGCTATGACGGACCATACCTTGCATCACATACAAAGGTTAACTCTAAATGGATTGTATGTCTAAATGTAAAACCTAAAACTGGAAAACTTCTAGAAGAAAACACAAGAGAAGATCTCTGCAATTGAGTAAGGCAAAGATTTCTTAGATATGACAACAAAGGCATAATCGAAGGGAAAAAATTGATAAATTGGATTTCGTTAAAATTTAAAACTTCTACTATTGAAAGATACTGTTAAGAGAATGAAAAGAAAAGCACAGTCTGGAAGAATTTGTAAAACACCCATAAGGAGTTGTATCCTGAATACGTAAGAATACATAAGAACTCTTAAAACTGAATAAGGAGAAAACAAACAGCCCAATGAAAAAATGAGCAAAAGATTTGAACAAACATTTCCTTAAAGAGATTTAAATGGACAAATAATCAAATTAAAAGATACTTAACATCATTAGTCATTAGGGAAATTCAAACCAAAGCCATAATGAGATACCAGTACACACCACTAGAATGGCAAAAAGGACAATACCAACACTGGTGAAGGTACAGAGCCATTAAGCCCTCATGCCCGGCTGGTGGGAATGCAAAATGCTGCAGCCACTTTGGAAAACAGTGTGCCAGGTTCTTATAAAATTAAACATACACTTACCACACGACCCAGTAATTCCAGCCTTAGGTATTTTCCTAAAGAAATGAACACTTAGTTCGCACAAAAACTTATACACAAATGTTTATATCTGCTAGATTCTTAGTTGCTAACAACCTAAATGTCAACAGGCAAAATGGATAAATAAACAGTGATATGTCCATAAAATGGACTGCTACTCAGCAGAAAGAAGGAATGAGCCAGCAACATGGGCAAGAACACAGACAAACGTCAAATGCATTAAGCTAAGTGCAAGACTCAAGGGGTTACTTATTGAATGATTCCATTTAAATGACCTTCTGAAAAAGGCAAAATTACAGGAATAGAAAGCAGATCAGCAGCTGCTGGGATCTATGGATGGGAAGGGGCTGATTGCAAAGGGGCACGAGGGAATCTTCTGGAATAACTGTTCTATTTCTTGAGCACAGTGATGGTTATTTGACTGTACATATTTGTCAAAATTCATCAACTTGTACACCTAAAAGTAATGACATATTGTATGTAAATTGTATCTTAATAAAGCTGACCCTGCAAAAGGTATGAGGAATGTTGTTTTAAAAAAATCCAACAAATTTTAATATGAAATATTATGCTGATAATTAAAATTATTTGACCAAGAGTTTTTTTTTTTTTTAATGGGGGGAAAACAAGATACTAAACGACATATAGAGTATGATGCCAACTATGTATAAAAACGATAGGCAGGGGCTTCCCTGGTGGCGCAGTGGTTGAGAGTCCGCCTGCCCATGCAGGGGACACGGGTTCGTGCCCCGGTCCGGGAGGATCCCACATGCCACAGAGCGGCTGGGCCCGTGAGCCATGGCTGCTGAGCCTGTGCGTCCGGAGCCTGTGCTCCGCAACGGGAGAGGCCACAACAGTGAGAGGCCCGTGTAATGCAAAAAAAAAAAAATGATAGGCAGAGTAAAATACTTGTTAACAGAGTATCAAGTAACTAGGGTTTAATGTTCTTTCTAGCTTCCTTTCCTTCATTTTACTGATTTTCATAGTGAGCACATTATTTTTATTAACAGAAACAACAAAAGAAACTAAAAAGTGGTAAACACAAAGGGTGACTGTTTCTGCTGATTTACCTTTCATTTAACTAGAGTTGAAAGGGAGAAACTCTGAGAGCTAAGACAGCTCCTCCCTCACGTGAATCTGAAAAACTACACAGCACACTGAAAATCTGCTGTCGTATCGTTTCCTACAGAGTGGAATTCTGTATAGGGCAAGATCCTCTGGGGTGCCATACAGGAGTTTTTAAGTAGGAAATGCTCCAAAGGGCCTGGTCGTGGGGTGGTATCCACATCAAGAAAGCAGGGCTCCCCTGGATGGTGTGTGGGGAGCCCCCGAGGTATGCCTGGAGGAAGAGGGAGGCGCAGGGAGTGTGCCGCCTCACAGGGCACACTCCTCAGTTAGGCTGAAATCTGCATTTTAACTGAGGAATTAAAAAGTTCTTTGGGAGGTTGCTGGACATCCCTAGCCTGGCCGCTCAGGTGACCGACAGCACCAACTGCAGATCGCGTTCCTGACTTGAGGAGACCTCCAACGGCACAAAGAGACCACTGTTCTAGGTAGACTCCCTACTTTTATACTGTAACCCTAGGGGTTTAAGCTGGAAAGGTTCAGCAGATTAGTCAAGACTACAATAAAAGCTGCGGCTCTTGGAAACCATGTAAAGCTCTAATGTGTTGGGGTTTTCTTAATAAATTTATTTTTGGCTGCGTTGGGTCTTCATTGCAGGCTTTTCTCTCATTGCGGCGAGCGGGGGCTACTCTTCATTGCGGTGCACGGGCTTCTCATTGCGGTGGCTTCTCTTGTTGAGCACGGGCTCCAGGCGCGTGGGCTTCAGTGGTTGTGGTACGCGGGCTCAGTAGTTGTGGCTTGCAGGATCTAGAGCGTGGGCTCAGCAGTTGTGGCACATGGGCTTAGTTACTCCACCGCATGTGGGATCTTCCCAGACCAGGGCTCGAACCCGTGTCCCCTGCATTGGCAGGTGGATTCTTAACCACTGTGCCACCAGGGAAGCCCTGTGCTGGATTTTAAATGTAAAGTGGAAAGGAAACTTGGAACAACTCTATCATGTGACAAAAAGTCACCAGGAACAGTCCACAGCTTGGCCCTGTTCTGTGAACACTGTCTAACAGGCACTGCCGGAGCTTCTGGCTAATGGACAGTCCATCTTTATTTTGAGACTGGCCAGTCTCATCAGCATCAGGCCACTGGAACACAATTCACTTACTCAGCAAGAGCAAGTACGCTGTGGACACCCATCCATTACTGTCTGGGGAACATTTCTTGGACAGTTTACTCCAGCATAAATGGCACACAGAGCTGTTTCCTTTATATACCAATGAAGAATATACCTTGAATGCCCCAGTGGAAAGCGGACAGCATTACCAATCTACAATAACTGCAATAAATATAAAGGGAGGGGATTTATATTATACATTTGCTTCCTGAAAATAGGATAGAAACAACTACAGTTACGAGAAATATTTACTAAGCACATAACATGTACACAAAAAGCTCCAAAAGAGAATAATGTCTCAGACTTCCACTGCATGACTTCATCACAAGAAAATCCAGATTGGTAGTTGTTTCTGATCTAGAACAGATGCCAGAAATATTCACCTTTGCAAAGAATCCTTTGTTTCCTCTAAAGTTTGGATAAACTTCACATTTTCCAGAGTGGTACAAGGCCTTTGCTCTGGATCAGACAGCCCTCCCCGCCACCCCCAATAACAGCTGTATTTGAATTTGCATATTTGTGATTCTGTGAGCCTTGGTTTCCTCTCTATAAATTAGATATAATGATATCTACACCTTACTTGGTTTTTATAACGACTAGACCATAAAGGACGTTCCTAGCACAATGTCCGGTATATAATATCAACTCAATAAATGGTCATTTCTTCTATAACTTAAGTCATTTTGTTATCTTGGAAGGTGTCCAGTACTTAACTCTTAGTGTATCTTTGATACTAAATTGTGTAATTAAGAAAAATGACACTGTTTTGTGTGGGATTTATCGAGCATCAGTGTCTCGGGATTGCTACGGTACATGATATTCTATGGCTGTACTTTTTGCTACTTTCCCCTCGGAAAACAGAACATTTCCTACAGGTGGAATGCTGTCTTTTATGTTTCTCATGCCTTCACTAGCAGTGTACTGGGCACCCAACGCACCCTAGTGAATCATCTGAGCACCTGTCAAGATAACGTCCCCAGTAGGAACGCTCAGGCTAGATGCCTTAGAACCCATCTGTGCAGGACAGACGGAGCCACACTGTACCAGACACTCTAATCCAGTTCTGGCCGACATCAATCCAGGCCCTCTCTGATCCTGGGATACTCTGAACCTTTGGGAGATTCATACAGACCCTTTAGAGTCTGAACTTTGTACTGTCGCTCATTTTAGGACGTCCTTAAAGTAAATGAGCGATCAAAATCAGATGACTTACCAAGTCCAGCACCCGATATCTCGACCTACATCCAGCTGATACTATTAGGACTACATGCTTAAAACAAACCAGCTAAAGAGGATCCAGGAAACTTCCAGCCTTGCATCAGAAAGTCTTAGTGAATGGTGCTCCAGAAGAAAACTCAATGATCTCAAGTTCTCTGATTCAATTAAAAGTTAGATGTCAAGATGCTTCTCTTTTTTTTAGCTGGATTGACAAAGAAGTACAAAAATCTATCTTTTTTTTTTTTTTTAGCTCAAATCTTGTGGCAGTGACAGCTTTACTGTCAATGGGAGGAAAAAAAAACTATTTTAATGATGGTATTATAAATTCAAAACCCCAAATAACTCATAGAAAGTTTTCACTTAAAACCATGAAAGTTATAAAAGGAGCTAATCTATTGATGCAATCTATTATTAGGTATTTTAATACCTCTGAGACTGTGCTGAGATAGAAGGGAAAAAACCTAAAATCCTGTCCCTGAGAAGTAACAGATAAGTGAAAAAATTAAAGAGAATGATATGAAGGAAAGCTATTACACGAGGGGAAAAGTGCCCCCCAACATGCTTGGGGTGAGCTCTGAAAATCATGCTAACATTTAATATTTAATATTTGTGAAGCAGGTACAATGCGGCAGTGGTAACAAGTTATCAAAGATGAAGACTAAGTATGTTACAGATTAAAAACTTCTCTAATACTTAAATGAGGGAAAGGGAGACTCACAGATTCAAGAGACAGTTAAAATACACGACCCAGACTTCAAACAAGAGTTTAAGTTTTCAGTTAAAGTTAAGCTTTAGCATAATGTATAAAAGGCATCTGTGACATTTTTGCTGCTTCTTTGATTTCACTCATATCAATGAGATTCAGAAAACGCCCTGCAGGCAGATCGAGCCACATGTAAAAAGAGGAATTAACTGAAACACAATGGATTCTTGGCTTGAGTGTGAATCAAGTTCCAGGCTTCCACTCCCATCCTTTGATTTGACTGCTGGTTCCACTAACAGGGGTGACTATCAGGAAGCAAGATACAGGAGAGGAGTAATTTTGGCTTGCAGGCATCCCCCTCATCACGTAACTGTGCTTAAAGGTACTCACTTTATTGCAGGCCTGACTTAAAGGCTCTGTGATCTTGGGCAAGTCACGTAACCTTCAGGCCTCCGCTGTTTCCTCACTCCTTTTCTTTTCTTTCTTTCATTAATTTTTTTTTATCGAAGTATAGTTGATTTACAATGTTGTGTTAATTTCTGGTGTGCAGCAAAGTGATTCATTTATATATATATTCTTTTTCATATTCTTTTCCACTATGGTTTATTACAGGATATTGAATATAGTTCCCTGTGATACACAATATGACCTTGTTTACCTATTTTACATATAGTAGTTTGGATTTGATAATCCCAAACTCCTAATTTATCCCTCCTCCACACCCTTTCCCCTTTGGTAACCATAAATTTTTTTTCTATGTCTGTGAGTCTGTTTCTGTTTTGCAAATAAGTTCATTTGTATCATATTTTAGATTCCACATGTAAGTGATATCACATGGCATTTGTCTTTCTCTTTCTGACTTACTTCACTTAGTATGATCATCTCTAGGTCCATCCATGTTGCTGCAAATGGCATCATTTCATTCTTTTTTTATGACTTAGTAGTATTCCATTGTATACATGTACCACATCTTCTTTCCATTCATCTGTTGATGGACATTTAGGGTACTTCCATGTCTTGGCTACTGTAAACAGTGCTGCTATGAACACTGGGGTGCACATATCTTTTCAAATTAGAGTTTTCTCCAGATATATGCCCAGGAGAGGGATTGCTGGATCATATGGCAACTCTATTTTTAGTTTTTTAAGGAACCTCCATATGGTTTTACATAGTGGCTGTACCAATTTACATTCCCACCAACAGTGTAGGAGGGTTCCCTTTTCTCCACACCCTCTCCAGCATTTGTTATTTGTAGATTTTTAATGATGGCTATTCTGACCAGTGTGAGGTGATACCTCATTGTAGTTTTGATTTGCATTTCTCTAATAATTAGTGATATTGAGCATCTTTTCATGTGCCTGTTGGTCATCTGCATGTCTTCTTTGGAGAAACGTCTACTTACGACTTCTGTCCATTTGTTGATTGTATTGTTTTTTGTTGTTGTTGTTGAGTTGCATGAGCTGTTTGTATATTTGGGAAATTAAGCCCTTGTTGGATGCATCATTTGCAAATATTTTCTACCATTCTGGAGGTTGTCTTTTCATTTTCTTTATAGTTTCCTTTGCTGTACAAAAGCTTGTAAGTTTGATTAGATCTCATTTGTTTATTTTTCTTTTTATTTCTACTGCCTTGGGAGACTGACCTAAGAAAACATTGCTACGATTTATGCCAGAGAATGTTTTGCCTATGTTCTCTTCTAGGAATTTTATGGTGTCATGTCTTATATTTAAGTCTTTAAGCTATTTTGAATTTATTTTTGTGTATGACGTGAGGGAGTCTTCTAACTTCACTGATTTACATGCAGCTTTCCAGTTTTCTCAACACCACTTGCAGAAGACACTGCCTTTTCTCAGGCGTCAGTTTTCTTAATTGTAAAATGGACCATCATGCCTACTTCAGAGATTTAAACGAAAGCATTTCCATCAAGCACGAAGTGCAGGGGTCGGGGGGTGGATGAACTGGGAGATTGGGATTGACATATATACACTACTATGTATAAAATACATAACTAATGAGAACCTACTGTATAGCACAGGGAACTTTACTCAGTGCTCTGTGGTGACCTAAATGGGAAGGAAATCTAAAAAAGAGGGTATAGATGTATATGTGTAACTGAATCGCTTTGCTGTATAGCAGAAACTAACACAACATTGTAAAGCAACTATACTCTAATAAAAATTAATTTAAAAAAATAAAGATAGGATCCGAACATGCCACATCTAAGGAACTCAGGATGGTGGAGTGGCTGCCTTCACATGTGATGTTGGCTCCTATGTCAGAGAAGAGGTGAAGGCTCTAAGAGTCCATGTTTTTAGGGGAGAGAGCAGAAGCAAGAAGAACCACAATCCTGCAGCCTGTGGAAAGAAAACCACATTCACAGAAAGACAGACAAAATGAAAAGGCAGAGGACTATGTACCAGATGAAGGAACAAGATAAAACCACAGAAAAACAACTAAATGAAGTGGAGATAGGCAACCTTCCAGAAAAAGAATTCAGAATAATGATAGTGAAGATGATCCAGGACCTTGGAAAAAGAATGGAGGCAAAGATGGAGAGGACACAAGAAATGTTTAACAAAGACCTAGAAGAATTAAAGAACAACAAACAGAGATGAACGATACAATAACTGAAATGAAAAATACACTAGAAGGAATCAACAGCAGAATAATAGGCAGAAGAACGGATAAGTGACCTGGAAGACAGAAAGGTGGAATTCAATGCCATGGAACAGAGTAAAGAAAAAAGGATGAAAAGAAATGAAGACAGCCTAAGAGACCTCTGGGACAACATTAAACACACCAACATTTGCATTATAGGGGTCTCAGAAAGAGAAGAGAGAAAGAAAGGACTCAAAAAAAATATTTGAAGAGATTATAGTGGAAAACTTCCCTAACATGGGAAAGGAAAGAGCCGCCCAAGTCCAGGAAGCACAAAGAGTCCCAGGCAGGATAAACCTAAGGAGAAACATGCCGAGACACATAGTAATCAAACTGACAAAAATTAAAGACAAAGAAAAATTATTAAAAGCAACAAGGGAAAAATAACATGCAAGGGAACTCCCATAAGGTTAACAGCTGATTTCTCAGCAGAAACTACAAGCCAGAAGGGAGTGGCATGATATATTTAAAGTGATGAAAGGGAAGAACCTACAACCAAGATTACTTTACCTGGCAAGGATCTCATTCAGATTCAACGGAGAAATCAACTGCTTTACAGACAAGCAAAAGCTAAGAGAATTCAGCACCACCAAACCAGCTTTACATCAAATGCTAAAGGAACTTCTCTAAGTGGGAAACACAAGAGAAGAAAAGGACCTACAAAAACAAACCCAAAACAATTAAGTAAGAAAACAATTGCAAAGATCAATAAAACTAAAACCTGGTTCTTTGAGAAGATAAACAAAATTCATAAACCTTTAGCCAGACTCATCAAGAAAAAGAGATAGAGAACTCAAATCAATAAAATTAGAAATGAAAAAGGAGAAGTTACAACAGACACCACAGAAATACAAAGCATTGTAAGAGACTACTACAAGCAGCCCTATGCTAACAAAATGGACAACCTGGAAGAAATGGACAAATTCTTAGGAAGGTATAACCTTCCAAGAGTGAACAAGGAAGAAATAGAAAATACGAACAGAC
>NW_020173198.1:11523912-11524551 GCF_003031525.2 Neophocaena asiaeorientalis asiaeorientalis | reverse complement strand
AGGATTCTTCAATATACACAAATCAATCAATGTGATACACCATATTAACAAACTGAAGAATAAAAACCATATGATCATCTCAATAGAGGCAGAAAAGGCTTTTGACAAAATTCAACACCCATTTATGACAAAAAAAACTCTCCAGAAAGTGGGGATAGAGGGAACCTACCTGAACACAATAAAGGCCATATATGACAAACCTACAGCAAACATCATTCTCAATGGTGAAAAACTGAAAGCATTTCCTCTAAGATCAGAAACAAGACAAGGATGTCCACTCTCGCCACTACTATTCAACATAGTTTTGGAAGTCCTAGCCATGGCAATCAGAGAAGAAAAAGAAACAAAAGGAATACAAATTGTAAAAGATGAAATAAAACTGTCACTCTTTGCAGATGACATGATACTATATATACAGATAATCCTAAAAATACTACCAGAAAACTACTAGAGCTAATCAATGAATCTGGTAAAGTTGCAGGATACAAAATTAATGCACAGAAATCTATGCACTATACACTAACCTATACACTAACAACAAAAGATCAGAAAGAGAAATTAAGGAAACACTCCCACTTACCATTGCAACAAAAAGAATAAAATACCTAGGAATAAACCTACCTAAGGAGGTAAAAGACC
>NW_020173198.1:11523371-11523693 GCF_003031525.2 Neophocaena asiaeorientalis asiaeorientalis | reverse complement strand
ATACAAAAAAAAAAAAAAAAAAAAAAAAAAAAAAACCTAAATGTAAGACTGGACAATATAAAACTCTTAGAGGAAAACATGGGAAGAACATACTTTGACATAAATCACAGCAAGATCTCCTTTGACCCACCTCCTAGAGTAATGGAAATAAACAAAAATAAACAAATGGGTTCTAATGGAACTTAAAAGCTTCTGCACAGCAAAGGAAACTACAAACAAGACGAAAAGACAACCCTCAGAATGGGAGAAAATATTTGCAAACGAATCCACGGACAAAGGATTAATCTCCAAAATATATAAACAGCTCATGCAGCTCAATATT
>NW_020173198.1:11498958-11522888 GCF_003031525.2 Neophocaena asiaeorientalis asiaeorientalis | reverse complement strand
AAAAAAAAAAAAAAAACCTAAATGTAAGACTGGACAATATAAAACTCTTAGAGGAAAACATGGGAAGAACATACTTTGACATAAATCACAGCAAGATCTCCTTTGACCCACCTCCTAGAGTAATGGAAATAAACAAAAATAAACAAATGGGTTCTAATGGAACTTAAAAGCTTCTGCACAGCAAAGGAAACTACAAACAAGACGAAAAGACAACCCTCAGAATGGGAGAAAATATTTGCAAACGAATCCACGGACAAAGGATTAATCTCCAAAATATATAAACAGCTCATGCAGCTCAATATTTAAAAAACAAACAGCCCGATCAAAAAGTGGGCAGAAGACCTAAATAGACACTTCTCTAAAGAAGACATACAGATGGCCAAGAGGCACATGAAAAGCTGCTCAACATCACTAATTTTTAGAGAAATGCAAATCAAAACTACAATGAGGTATCACCTCACGCCAGTTAGAATGGGCATCATCAGAAAATCTACAAACAACAAAAGCTGGAGAGGGTGTGGAGAAAAGGGAACCCTCTTGCACGGTTGGTGGGAATGTAAATAGATACAGCCACTAAGGAGAGGTTCCTTAAAAAACTAAAAATAGAATTACCATATGACACAGCAATCCCGCTACTGGACATATACCCTGAGAAAACCATAATTCAAAAAGACACATGCGCCCCAGTGTTCACTGCAGCACTATTTACAGTAGCCAAGTCATGGAAGCAACCTAAATGCCCATCGACAGATGAATGGATAAAAAAGATGTGGTACATAAATACAATGGAATATTACTCCACCATAAAAAGGAACAAAATTGGGTCATTTGTAGAGACATGGATGGACCTAGAGACTGTCATACAGAGTGAAGTAAGTCAGAAAGAGAAAAACAAATATCATATATTAACGCACATTTGTGTAATCTAGAAAAATGGTACAGACGAACCGGTTTGCAAGGCATAAATAGAGACACAGATGTAGAGAACAACTGTATGGACACCAAGGGGGGAAAGCAGGGTGTGATGAATTGGGAGATTGGGATTGAAATATATACACTAATATGTATAAAATAGATAACTAATAAGAACCTGCTGTATAAAAAATAAATTCGTTTAAAAAAAAACAGAAAAAATAAAGATAAAAAAAATAAAAGCATGAAGTGCAGTGCAGGGTCATCAGCAAACACCTGGTCAGCAGTGGCTGTAATTTCTGTCACCATGTCTGCTAGCTGACCAGGCTCTGGCCCGATCTCCTGAGCAGGGCCTTTCACAGATGCTGGCTTCCCAGCAAGCCCCTTCCTTGCCTGGTACTCAGGTCCTGCAGAGGGTCTGTGCACCAAGGGCTGGGTTAGCTCATGGGGCCTCCACAGCATGTCTGGGGGACAGAGAGGATACGGGACTTGGCTCACCTTCTCATTCTGCTCTTACTAGCTACCTGGACCTGCATATTTCTTCGCCTCTCTGAGTCCAGACTTCTACATCACTAAAACAAGGATGAGTCCCTATGTCAGGGCTGTTGTGAGAATGAAATTCAATCAGGAAAGAGAAGGCTCCAGTGTCTAGCACACAGTAGGCATACAACATGTGTTCATTTCCTGTTTCTTTTACTCCTTACATAATTCTGCTTACGAGAGAAATTCAGGTGGCCTGGGGTTTTGCTGGGAACAGTGAAAACTCTGCTACTGAAAGTAACACATGTAGGAGTAGGCCTCTGTGCAAATTCACATGTACATTTAAAATACTGAGGTGACTTTACATACATCAGCAAAACCTCTAAACCGTGGAGGACAGAGAGAAGGTTACCAAAACAGACTTAACCATCTTTAACAAGGAGGCCCCCACCAAGCCTCACTCTATCAAGAGCCAGGGCTTTTCTGAGATTCCTCAAATTAAATTAAAATGATCTGAAAAACATCTGGTCCCGTTTTAGGCTACGTGGGCTTTGTTATCGACTGAAGCCCTGCTATAATCTCTCCCCCAAAATAAGAGTTTCTAGAACATTAAAGAAGACACAGCTCTAGAAGCTTAGTGAGATTCAATACACACCTGTCGGAGAAAGGTCCTTCTTCATCCTTTTTAATTTCTTGGCCTTTTTCCTTCCCTCTGAGAGGGATTCTGCACAGGGATCTGTCTGCTCAAGCTCAGTGTCAGAAATCTCCCCTGATACTCTGGCCTCCAGGACACCTTCTGCTTGACTGGGACTCAGATTTCTCTTTCCTACTGTGCTGGTGGCTGTAAGACTGAAATGCAAGTGGAACAACATGAAAGGTGTTGAGAGTAAGTGTAAGACTAAACCTATAAAAATATTTTAACACTCTTAATTCTATTAACACTTAACTAGCAATCAAACAACATGGGTAGCTGCTGCCTGGAGGTGCAAGTTAAAGACCTTACTGTGAACTGAAGTCTGAAAGTTTACCCACAACAAGCTTATTCAGAAGAAACTTCTACACCAGGCTTGTGCACAGATATACACAAATCTAAGCTGTTCATAGTGTTTAAAAGAAAAAAATTTTAAAGAAAATTCCTGGTCTTTATTTTGATAGAGTTACCCTAACAGAAGAGTAGAATAGTAGAGCGACCATAACAAAATAACAGTCTGGATTACATTAAATCACAAGATAGCATTGTTACTTGCATGCTGCCTGATGGATACACAGTAGAGCAGGAGAATTCTTGAGTCTGCCGGCTGTCACACCGCTCATGCATTTGAATACACTTAAAAGGTATACCCCACCTTCATATAATTCTCTTCCATTCCAAAAAGGTGACTTGTCAAGATTATAATTAAACCTGGCTTCATTTTAAAAGCTTTATAGGATTTGACATGTTGAATTAGATCAGATTACATGTCCTGATTTTCCTTAAGAAAATATGTTCCCTGAATCAGAACCTGATAATAACAGAGACCACAGGGCCAGTGTGAGTCCTGTCTCCTCTAAATGAGTCTTATAAACAGGTTTTTTTTTTTATAGCCCCCACGTTATGAAAAGCATAAAGAATCTAGTCATTCCCCCTAAGGGAGGCCATTCAGGCACAGAGTGGGGTGCGGAGAGGGAGAGAGAGAGAAAACATGAGCAAGCTCCTGTGTCAGCCCTCCCTAGGAAGTGAACGCTTTATTTTATTTTTAAATATATTTATTTATTTACTTTATTTTTGGCTGCATTGGGTCTTGGTTGCTGTGAGTGGGCTTTTTCTCTAGTTGCGGCAAGCGGGGGCTACTCTTCATTGCAGTGCGCAGGCTTCTCATTGCGGTGGCTTCGTGTGGAGCATGGGCTCTAGGCATCCGGGCTTCAGTAGTTGTGGCACATGGGCTCAGTAGTTGTGGCACGTGGGCTCAGTAGTTGTGGATTGCGGGCTCTAGAGTGCAGGCTCAGTAGCTGTGGTGCACGGGCTTAGTTGCTCCATGGCATTTGGGATCTTCCTGGACCAGGGGCTCAAACACGTGTCCCCTGCAATGGCAGGCGGATTCTTAACCACTGTGCCACCAGCCAAGTCCTGAAGTGAACGCTTTAAAATGTTACATATCAAAAACTTGGGGGACTTCCCTGGTGGTCCAGTAGTTAAGACTCTGAGCTCCCAACACTGGTGGCAGGGTTCGATCCCTGGTCAGGGAACTACATCCCACACGCATGCCACAACTAAGGGTTCGCATGCCACAGCTAAGGCGCCTGCCTGCCGCAACTAAGACCCGGCGCAGCCAAATTAAAAAACAAGAACAAAAACAAAAAACTCAGGCTACCCGATGATTCAAGTTCTGCAATGTTACTCTTCCCTGCTCCTTACACTTCCTCACTCATGTGAAGAAGGTGGTGGTGCTCAGAAGCCATAGGAAGCAGAAAAGAGAGAGCTCAGAGCAGATGGCCTGTTAAGCCTGGCTGGCCAGCCTCCCACTGTCATCTCTTCACCTGTGTTATATGCAGCTTTTGGAAACATCTTTTATTGAGGGGATATGAAGAAAAGGAGAATACCAAAGGTAGTATTTTGGGGGGAGAGTTATTAGAAATTCATGCTAAAGTTCACTGTTTAAAAACTGATAATACCTTTAAAATTTTCTTAAAGACTAAAACAATTTTCAGCTGGTTTCAGAAAATTTGGAAAATTCAGCAAGTGTTAAGTAAGAAAATAGTAAGGACACACCTATCCATTGTGAAAGGGTAAGAGGCCTAAATATTCCTCTGTGCTGTAAACCCTGGAACCTAGCAGCCTCTGAGATGTAAATGTTTAATGAAAACTCAGCTGGAACCACCAGCATTCAAAGTACTTCAAGAAATACAAAGTCCTGAAATAGCCCCAACTGCACATAGGAATCTAGCGGATGATAAAGGTGGTATCTCAAATTACCGGGGCAGAGATGAACTTCCAAAAGAATGGTGGTGGGACAACAGGAAAAAGATAAGTTAGGCCCATTCTTCACCCATAAAAAAGAAAAAAACGCCAAAATGGATTAGATATCTAAATGTGAAAAATGAAACTATACAAATACTGAAGGAAAACATGGATGAATTCCTCTAAAACCTGGGTGTCGAAAAAGGCTTTACTATAACTCACAATCCAAATTTATAAGAAGATTTATAAATTTGTTCACATAAAAATCCTTTGCATGGCTATCAATAACATGAGTACCCGTGTCCCTTGCAGCGGCAGGCGGACTCTCAACCACTGCGCCACCAGGGAAGCCCTCACAATCCAAATTTATAATAAGATTTATAAATTTGTTCACATAAAAATCCTTTGCATGGCTATCAATAACATGAGCAAAGTCAAAAGACAAATGACAAACCAGGAGAAAATATTTGTAACATATATCACAGATAAAGGGCTAATGTCCCTAATACACAAGTAACACTCAAAACTGAAGAAAAAACCCCCAAAATCCTACAGGAAAATGGGCAAAGCTATGAATAAATAGCTCACCACACACACACACACACACACACACACACACACACACATACACACACCCCTTAAACATAAGAAAAGATGTTCAACTCCATTCATGATGCAAAATAAAATGACACTGAAATATCATTTCTCACCCACTAGATTGGCAAAAATATCCAAAAGATTGATGAAATATTCTGTTGTTGAGAGTGGGGAAATAGGCACTCATACATTGCTGGTGACAATGAAAAATGGTACAACTCACTCTTACAGAAGGGAATGTGGCACTATTTAACAAAACTTTATATCCATTTACTCTTTGAGCCAGCAATCCCACTTCTAGGAATTCAGAAGATGCACCTCCAACAATGCAAAAATACTTATGTGCAAGATTACTCACTGCAGCTTTATTTGTTGTTATGATATATTATTGCCAAGTTCCTAAATGTCTAAGCATAGGAAATTGGTTGAATAAACTATGCTATATGTACAGTCAATGTAACTAAGCAGTTACAAGAAAGAATGAAGATCTCAAAGAACAGATATGAAATTATTTCCAGTGAAAAAAGCAAAGTGCAAAAGGGCAATTTATTCCAGTCTTGGGTGAAATGTCGGGGGGAATACCAAAAAAAAAAAATCCTGAACTATTTAGTAGGTTTGCTTCTGTAGTTGAATGAGTGAAGCAATTCTGAAAATATTTGGATACATGATAATGCTCAGCAAATTAGTAAATGTATTCATGTAGTCGGAAGACAGATATGGGGGAAGGCAAGGGAGAACGCTGTGGGGATGTAATGGAACTGGAGATATAGGTCCGGGCTTGGGATTTCTAAAATAAGTATGTGTGTATGTGTGCACGTTTATGTGTACACATATATGTATGGGAAGTATCTATGTATATCCATGCCCCTATTTCCCAGCTCTGCCCACTGAAAGGACCTAAAAAACAAAAACAAAAAACAAAAAACCTAATGGCCATAAGCACATCTAGTGTCCAGATTTTAATGTCTAAACCATATCCCACTGAAAAAACACAGGGCTCCTCGAAGAAGTGCTTGATTACAGGGCTGGGGTAAAAGTTGCACAAGATGAGCTCGGCTGGGGTAAAAGAGGCACAAAATGAGTCCGGAACATCTTGCAATACCAGAAAGTAGGAAACTGCTCAAGAAATGACGGGGCATGTCACAGGGATGTAGGAACCAGGTGGAAAGGGCTCCCACTGGCCAAATATTTGAGCACCAAAATAATTAGGGGGCAATAATAAATTCTAAACCATTGAAAAAAACAGGAATCCATGGATCTATACCAGTACATAATACAGAGAGACAGAGAGAGGAGGGAGAGCTCTTAGTCCTGGTTGAATGCTGACTAGGAAATGGTAAAGTGGAGAGAGAGATGGAGTTGGCAAATCATCCTTTGGCAACCATCACGTGAAGAATGACTGACGCAAAAATCATCAAGAGGTGCTAAATCAGGGGAGGTATTTTGATGAAGAGTAGGCTATTTGCATGGTCTTAAAGTGTCTCTCCTGAGACTGATATCCTGAGAAGGACATAGCATCACTTTTGCACATTCTACTCAGAATTGTATAACCTGAACATAATCATGAAGAAACATCAGACAAACCCAAAGGAAAAACACCTTACTGAAAAAAAGTGGGGTGAGGGGCTGGTGTCCTTCAAAAATGTTGTTGTCATAAAAAAGACCAAAGAGACATTGAAAACTAGCTGCAACACATTATGACAGACTGGATCTTATACTAGAGGGAAAAGCCATAAAGGTAATGTTGGATCAAATAATAAAACTGGGATATACACAGTAGATTACAGTATTATATCAATGTTAAATTACCGAGGTTGATAACTATACTACAGTTATACAAGAAACTATTAAGGACCATGATGTATCTAACTTCCTCTCAGATGGTTCAGAAAAAAACAAGTGTGTTGGGGGCTGCGGTATGGAGAGAAAAAGGGAGAGAAGGCAACACAGAGTGTTTATATACAGAGAGAGGAAGGGGAAGGGTGGAAGAGAGAGCGTGTGCACACAGAGCAAAAAACAGCAAAATGTTAACAATCAAGGTAGCCGGATAAAGAATATATGGGTGTTCTTTGTAATATTTGTGACTTTTATAGAGTTTGAAATTATTTCCAAGTTAAAAGCAAAACAAAACAAAACAAACTGGAGGAGCATGATGTTTAAACAAATAAGGAAAAGTAAATTTCATTGAGGATTATCTTCTTTTTTTCTAATTTAATTTTTTTGGCTGCACTGCACGGCACGCGGGATCTTAGTTCCCCGAGCAGAGATTGAACCCATGCTCCCTGCAGTGGAAGCGCGGAGTGCTAACCACTGGGCCACCAGGGAATTCCCTCAAGGAATATTTTCTGATGCCTGCTTGCTGTGGCACAATCTAGGACTGAACTCTGTGTGTGCTTACACATGACTAATAAGTATATCGCCAGCCTAGAGATACGTGGAAGAAGCTGCCTTGACCCATTAACAGAATGTCTGATCTGATACAACAGAGTCCCTTTCCAGACAGCCAGGCTGGAAAGGATCCCTCGGAGTCGGCACCTGTTCCTCTTCATTCTTCCGTGCCTGAGCCCGTCAGCTCATCCCCTCATTTAACCAATATTCTACCCACATGATGAGCACCTCCCATGGGCCACACCTCCAAACGCCCTCCAGTCCTGCTCCTTTTACTCTCAGCCACCATTCCAGCTCTTTCCTCACGCTGCTGCCGGGCGCTCTTCCTATCTTGCCCCTTGACTCTTAAAACAGGATCCTAATTGGCTAGTCCCCCCTGTCCTACTCTTCCCAGCCTCCCTTGCCCTTCAAACCCATTCCTCCCAATGTTAGCAAACTTCTTCCAAAGCAGAGATTTGATCAGATACTCCCAGCTGCAAGACTTCCACGGCTCTCTACCGCCAACCTGAATTTTAACTGCTTGGCACAGCAACCAGGACCCTCTGTCATCTGGGTCCCCGTCGGCTTTTCTAGCTTTATCTTCCACAAGGCAGTCAAGTTGCAAAGACAGTATCTGTTCACCTTAATTAATTCCATGACATGCACTCTTCCACCTAGTCCACTGTCCCAGCAGTGGGCTTATGTGCCCCCATACACCCTATATTTCCCATCGGACTTTGCTGCCCGTGCTCCGCAACGAGAAGCCACCGCAGTGAGAAACCTGTGCACCGCACTGAAGAGTAGCCCCCGCTCGCCGCAACTAGAGAAAACCCACACGCAGCAACGAAGACCCAACGCAGCCAAAAATAAATAAATAAATAAAATTTTAGGGGTTAGCTCGGTAAAGTAAGATATAATAATTTGGTCTTTCTCTAGCTGTGGCGAGCGGGGGCTACTCTTCGTTGCAGTGTGCAGGCTTCTCATTACGGTGTCTTCTCCTATTGAGGAGCACAGGCTCTAGGCATGCGGGCTTCAGTAGTTATGGCTTGTGGGCTCTAGTGCGCAGGCTCAGTAGTTGTGGCACAAGGGCTTAGTTGCTATGTGGCATGTGGGATCTTCCCGGACCAGGGCTCAAACCCCTATCCCCTGTATTGGCAGGCAGATTCTTAACCACTGCACCACCACAGAAGTCCCTGGGTTACTATTATTATGAACCAATATACTATGACAAAATTATATATTTCAAAAACATGTAAAAATAATCTCTACCTGATACAGACATTTGATAACAGAAACATTAAAAGAATAAAACATTAACACTCAATGGATGGTCAATAAATATCAGTTAAAAATTGAAAGATGTCACAGATGTTTATTATTTAAAAGTTATTCTTAAATGAGATTTTAAAACACACAAGCATTAACATTTGTCACAAGACAATATTCCAGATAGAGAAAAGATTCTCTCATGTTATGCTGATGTTGATCAAACTGTTCTGAGTGTTTCCAAAGCAAATACAAGTTGGGTGTTAAACTACATATTGCTTTATATTAGCTCATTTCCTTTTTTATTTAAAAATTTTTTTTTAGTTGTGGCATGCGGGATCTTCAGTTGCGGCATGCGGGATCCTTAGTTGCAGCATGTGGGATCCACCTCCCTGACCAGGGATCGAACCCAGGCTCCCTGCATTGGGGGTGCGGAGCCCTAGCCACTGGACCACCAACGAAGTCCCTCATTTCCTTTTTTAGGGATGAAAATATTTTGCCTGCTTGCCTTGATTTTCGTTTTGCTGTTAAAACTGATACCGCTTGTCCTAATTCAGATTTTAGATCGAATGATTTTACACTGGAGTATTCCACAGTGACATTTACATTTTGTCTCTGAATTTCGTCTATAAAAGTATTTACCAAGAACTGTAGCCTACAGCAAATATTCAAACACTGAAACACTATTGGATTCTATTAAGACAACGTAACATTCGGATATCCTAGCAAGGTTAACAGTACATGTTTCAAAACTGCCAATTTAAGGACTGCTTCCAAAACTTACTTCTTGGAACAAGATTTGCAGGATTTTTATAAAGTGTACTGCTGTATGTAATCTCGTTAATATATTCTTATTTACAAGAATGATTCACTGTTAGTAGCAGACAAGGCCACAAACACACACTTAACAACATGGCAACAGTGACAAGCAAGAATGACTGATTTGATTGTGGCCCTTTCTCTCCTACCTGCTCCTGTCCTGATTTCAGAAATGTTGACCGTAACCTTTGACAGTGATTCCATGCTTGCTTTCAACTTTATGTCAGAGAATTCCTTTGAACTAATGCCTATGCTGATGGTTAAAGTTTAATTTCCACAGATTTTGCCCCTTTATCTTAATTTCTCAACTGATATTTCTCATGATTTGGAATAACACATAAATGTCCCCAGAGATGCCGGGGAGGAACTGGTGAATGGCAACCCTATTGGAAATCAACTGACCACAAACTGGACTCTCTATTCTGTGTCATCATCTATTTGTCTTCCCTTACGCCAGAACCACACGGTTTTTAGTCCCGTAACTTTCAAGTAAGTCTTAAAGACAGAATAAGTCCTTTAGTTGGCTGGGAAGTTCGTGCTGCTGGATAAAATAATAACCACCTTTCATTTTAAAGGGCCGCCCAGTTTACAAAATTCTCTCATTTGATACTTGTCTATAATCATTTGAAGCTGAACATGTGTTTTCACTCCCATTTTACAGGCAAGAAACCTCATCCTCAGAATGAGTGACTTCCCCCAGGTTGTGTGGCTGGTCTGGTAGATCTGAGGGTGTCCTCCAAGCCAAGTGCTCTTTGAAACGCTTCACAGCCTTGCTCCCCACCCCATCTTCCCAGGGCAAAATGAACTGGAAAAATCTGGGTAAGTGGGAGCTAGGAAATGCATTTTTATTGTTTTCACAAACTCTCATGTTGAATTCAAATTCCACGAGCATGACTGTTCCTGTGTTTTTGGGCACGGTCTGGATGGATGAGGGGAGGATGTCAGATAGCCTAGGCCCAATTCAGAAGGCAATTCCTTAGAGATGGCTGATCAACTGTGATTCTTATTTCTAATAAAGAAGTTGAGTTTGAAAAGCAAAATCAACATTAAGTACGGCATGTCTGTATGATAGTACCCAGGAATAAAGAACGTCTCTTGTGGAATGAATGGTGGGGGGTGGAGAGAATATACAAATGTGTTGTATATGTGACCACTCAGTTTATTTATAACTTAGCCTAAAGGAGAGAAAACTTGGTTCTGGGTTACAAAGAAACCATGGCATTCAATCAGAAAAACTTTTTATAAGAATGTGGTTTGAACCTGGTTAAACAATCCCTTATTGCTAACTCACTTTAATTCAACACAGAAAAGATTAATCAATAACAAACATGAAAGACATTAATACAAATTCCTAAATTTAAGAACCTACACTCAACATACAACTAATTGGAGCTGAATTCAGAACATCTGAAATTTTCAGAGGCTATGATGAAATTTAATTTTGCAACTAAAATTTACTTTTGGCTCCAATGAAAGGATTTACTAATCATGCCAGTAATATAATCAAACCAAAACGACTTCTCCCCATACCAAAAGCCCAAATACTTTAGAAAATAAACTGCTTTTTAAAAATTTCCAGGAAGTTAAACACGACCAATTGAACGCAGGTATTTATCTGTAGGGAGACAGAAATATCCTTACAAAGGCACAGAGAACAGGAGAGGCAGCAGGAGAGGACGGGATGTCAGCTCACCTTGGAGACACACTCTCTGGAGAGGACAAGTAAGGGGAAGAGTGCCAAAGAGTGTTGCAATACAGGGGGAACAGAAATCTAAGTGCTGTATAAAAAGCTGATGCACCCGATAGAGCCCTGCAAAGTCTCAGCAAATAACAGGCACCAGATCCCTGGAAGAAGCAGATGATAAGATGATAAGGACTGTGCTACGCCAACAGGGGGAAAGGCTGTCCTAGGATCCTCACCCCCATCCCTGTGAAGCCAGGGGACTAGCATTCCCCTGAGGCCAATAGGAGCTGGACAGGAGGTTTTATCTCTGGAGAAACTGATCCCCTCAGAGAGGCACCAAGTCCAGCAGTGGAGAGTGGGATCAAGCACTTAAGAACTTTCTAAATGGGGAAGTAGCATCCTCCACATACTGAGAAGTGAGGTCTCCAGCTTCCTTCCACCAATCAGTACCCAGAGCACCAGCAGTCAGGCTTATCTCCCCCAAGCTGCAAATCAGAAAATCAATTTCTAAAAGAACTGAGTCGTTACAGCTAGTATCATACTTAATGCTGAATGCTTTTGCCCTAAGATCAGGAACAAGACACCGATGTTGGCTCTTGCCACTTTTATTCAACACTGTACTAGAGGCCCTTGCCAGTGCAATAAGGCAAGAGAAAGAAATGAAATTCATAAGGTCCAATGGACAGAGATAAATACGATTGCCTTTTTTTACAGATATGATTGTCTAAACAGAAAATACCAAACAGTCTACAAAAAGTTATTAGAACTAATAAGTGAATTTAGTAAGATCCAAGGATACAAGGTCAAAATAGATAAATCAACTGCATTTCTTTCTATTAGCAATGAACGAATGGAAATTGAACTTTAAAAATATATGACTTACAATAGCATCAAAAAGTAAAATACTTAGGGGCAACTTCAATAAAGCAATATGTAAAATTTGCATAATGGAAAATATAATACTCCGATATGAGAAATCAAAGAAAACCTAAATAAGTGAAAAGATACACCATGTTCATAGGTGGGAAGACTCAATAAATTCTCCCCAAAATGATATTATAGATTCAACACAATCCCCATCAAAGTCCCAGCAAGCTTTTTGTACAAATCAACAGACTGACTCTAAACTTTTTGTGGAAATGTGAAGGAATTAGAATAAGCATTGTTTTGGCTTCCCTGGTGGCACAGTGGTTAAGAATCCACCTGCCAATGCAGGGGACATGGGTTCGAGCCCTGGTCCGGGAGGACCCCACATGCCGTGGAGCAACTAAGCCCATGCCCCACAACTACTGAGCCCACGAGCCACAACTACTGAGCCTGTGTGCCACAACTACTGAAGCTCATGCACCTAGAGCCTGTGCTTTGCAACAAGAGAAGCCACTGCAATGAGAAGCCTGCACACCACAACAAAGAGTAGCCCCCTCTCTTCACAGCTAGAGAAAGCCCACGCGCAGCAACAAAGACCCAACGCAGCCAAAAATAAATAAATTTTAAAAAAATAATAAGCACTTTTTAAAAAGAAGAAAATAGTTGAAGGATCTACTATATGATTTCAAGACTCACTATAAAGCTTTTCCATAAAAAAAAAAAAAAAAAAAAAAAAGCTTTACTATAAGTCAAGACAATGTGGAACTGGTCTAAGGAAAGACATATAGATCAATGGAATACAACAGAATCTAGAAATAGACCACATACAAAAATGGCCAACTAGTTTTTGACAAAGGAGTCAAGGTACAGTAATTGAACAGAGAAAGGACAGTATTCTCAAAAAATTGTGCCAGAACAAAGGACACCTATATGCAAAAAAATGAACTTGTACTCATGCCTCACACTGTACCTAAAAATTAACTCGAAATAGATCGTATACCTAAACATTAAACCAAAAAACACTATAAAACTTATAGAAAAAAAAATCTTATGACCCTAGTTTAGCCAAAGATTTCTTAAGTAGATTGCAAAAAGCACAAGCCCTAAAGAAAAGCATAAGCCTCAGAGAAAAGATACATAATTACAAAGCCAGCTTCTCATCTCATCACTCTACAGAGCAAAACCATCAGTAAGTTCTGCCTCCAAGAACTTCTCATCCCTTTCTAGTTCTTTCTTAAGTAGTGGCTGCCCCCAAATAGTCACATTTTTGAAGAAAGGCTTCGATAGACAAAAACCAAAACAGACCAATATTCACAGAGGAAAAACTCTGAGGAAACAGAGACAACATAGAGAGCTGAGGAAAACTTTAAAAACAACCGGCAGTTCTTGCTTTGCACACAGTACAGGATCATAAAAATGGACTAGACTACTGTATTTGCAAGCCAATGGATAAACAGAAAAATGAAGAAGTGGCAATAAGTACATTACTTGGAAACAAGGTAAATTATCAAAAGAAAGAGTTGAAACTGGTTGCCTCTGAGGGACAGAATGTGGGTGGCAGGGGACTGCTGCTTTTTATTATAATTTAAAAAAATATTATTTGGCTTTAAAAAACAATGCTCAAATATTTCATTGAAAATATTTTAAAAGAAAAAAACTGCCAAGGACTTCACAAAGATCCACTTAACGTGTGACAAACCACTATGCCAACAGTAAATCACTACTTGTCTGGTTATGTTAAATGGGTATACACAGCTCTGTTACTTAATTGGCTTTGTGACCTTGAGTAAGACACAGTTTCTCTGACCACACCCTCCCCAGTTCTCCTTTGTAACATCGTGGAGGGTGGACTAGATCACCTCCAGGTCCCTTCCAGCTCCACAAGTATGTGGCTTTATCAGGTAACACTGTTGTTCACACAGTTATAGGTGCCGCTCATTCCTTAAAAGAATGTATCTGCTATTGTACATCAACTATATCTCAATTAAAAACAAAAAAGAATCTCCTACGCGGTGGCGGGGGGCTTCCCTGGTGGCACAGTGGTTGAGAGTCTGCCTGCCAATGCAGGGGACATGGGTTCGTGCCCCGGTCCGGGAAGATCCCACATGCCACGGAGCGGCTGGGCCCGTGAGCCATGGCCACTGGGCCTGCGCGTCCGGAGCCTGTGCTCCGCAACCCGAGGGGCCACAACACTGAGAGACCACTTACCGCAAAAAAAAAAAAAAAAAGAATCTCCTACAATCTAGACTAATCTTCAGCCCCCGCTTCCATTCACATGAATTAGTGCAGTATTCCATAGTTACTAGCATTTGTAAGTAGAAATGACACATAAGAAAAAAAATTCAAAGACAGAACAACAAATTTTATAGCATGAGTATCTTTTCTTTTTTTTTTTTGCGGTACGCGGGCCTCTCACTGCCGTGGCCTCTCCCGTTGCAGAGCACAGGCTCCGGACGCACAGGCTCAGCGGCCATGGCTCACGGGCCCAGCCGCTCCGCGGCATGCAGGATCCTCCCAGACTGGGGGAAGAACCCGTGCCCCCCGCATCGGCAGGCGGACTCCCAACCACTGCGCCACCAGGGAAGCCCTAGCATAAGTATCTTAATCCTATATGTTTTGGAAGACATTTCACCTCTTTGGAAATTGTCATCCTTGGTTGTTCCTAGTTTTCTCATAAACCCAGTAAACCCAACCTGAGAAGGAATAAACTCCATAATGTCAACTGAACAGGCTCAAATTTGGAAGTAAACTACTGTTTCACAAATGATGACAGAGGAAAGGGGTAGGTGGGGTTTTCTTACTCATGAAAGGATCCAACTCTCCCTCTCTGCTTGGGCACCCAAACTTTATCTGATGCCCACTGTAGCCAAATGATCTGCGCTAACGGAGGGAGAGACACTAGGGAAGAAAGAAGAGAACAGAAAGAAACCTAGTGACCATGTGGACAGTGCTACTCTAAATTCTAATAGCATCACTATACTCACTAATTTAGCTATCCTAAAGGGACATTCACATTACATATTTAGTCAAATTAATGATGAGATGACAAAGTAAAGACAAGACCCAAATCAAAACCTCTGAATTTATGCTTTTCAACTGGAAAGAATCAAAGAATATAGCTATGATTCTAAAGTAGCATCAATAAAGTAAATATTATTCTTATGAGTATTAACGGATTATACTGAAACAAGGTAAAATATAGTACTCTTATTACTTGGTGAAGTATTGCCACTGAAATCAATTACAGATGTTTATCCTGAAAGATGCTACTATGAGGGTTGCAGACTCAAATACTGCTAATGGTTATTCAAAAATAAATTTATGGTTGAATTGGAACCTGTGGACACTTTTATCATATTCATTAGCAACAGTTTTTTAAAGACACAGAAGGCTACTGTTTTAATACAAATGAGTACAAAATCATCTCCATTTAGTGCTTTAGCACTAACAATTTGATCTGACGAATCGACTAGGATGGCTTTACCCGGAGAAGAGAACAGGGTACTTCCTGATGGGCTGCTCCTGACATGGAGAACATCAGTTCAGCTCCCTGAGGACAGAGGACCACCCACCCGATGTTCTGACACCAAGAAACCACATGCTTCTTGCATCCTGGTTTGGTTTTTGAAGACCCTTCTGGGGGTAATTTGTGACTACAGCAAACTAGAAACTAATCCCTTCCAAGAATTTAGAATCATTCATTTAAGATGATGAACTAATGTACCTCATGGTCATTCCCAAGAATTCCCCAATTCTTTACATCAACTGTTTGACAACTGATTAACACTCAAAAAAGGGTGGTCTGAATACTGATTTCTGTAGCATCACATGAGTTTGACTTCCTTTTAAATTACTTTCCCTTAAAATATGTGATTAGGCAAGCATGAATGGACTTCTGACTTGAGATTTTCCAAGGCATCCACAGTCAGTCTACTCCCACCTTCATATGGCTCTTTCACTCTAAGTAGCAGGTAAGAATAAAATAAGCTGGATGCTGGTATGATTATGAAAAGAATGTCATTCCACCCTGCCTGACCTTTAGCAAAGCAAGTGAAAGTATTCCAAGCATGGCCTTATATTGTTCAAAAGGGAAAAAGCAGTCTGCACGGCCTTCTCCAATCAGAAGCTGGGTAGGAAGACGTGTTCCTAGTGTATTATGGGTTCTCTTGTTCACTCGTGTATTTAAACCTTTCTCTGAGTGACCATAACGCATCATTGGTTAGGTGCTGGAACGTTAATATGAGTAAACAACAACTCCCAACTTTATCTTTTTACTTCCTATAGAGTCCCCAAGGCAAAGAAATCCCAAGGATTCCATGTGGCATGGAAAGCATGTCAGAAGGCATTTCTGGTAGTGGGGAAGGATCACAAATGGATATGTGAGAAGACAGCAGGCATTCTGGAAAGAGCATGAACGGGATCTGGGATGAAAATCTGAGTTCTGTCATTTACTGGTTTTGAGACTCAGGGCAAGTTCCTTTAGCTTCTGTGAGTCTCAGTCTCCTCAATTATAAAATAGGTTATTGTGAGGATTAAGTAAGAAAACAAAATAGCACATGTTACAGTGCCTGGCACATGGCAGACACTTAAATGCCAGTGCCTCCTCTGCTCCCTCCCTGTCCTGGAGTGGGCAAAAGGTTCACATTTTTAGAGATGATGTTGATCCCAGTCTTCAGAGGTAGTTGTCCCAATCTTTGCAAAGCATCAGGAAAGGAGGTGAGGAAGAGAAAGAGGAGTAGAGGAAGGTGTGAGCAACTTGAGTAGGTTGAATAGCATGACTGTGATGACTGGAAGGGTAAGAGGGGAGTGTTCCCGCAGCCCCCCAGTGGGTGGGAGGGGGGGCTGGTAAGCCATCACCTGGACATCCATTTGTTAGCTCACAGGTGCCTGGAACCTGCAGATCATCAAGAACCACCCAAACTGCCCTGCTCTGTTGGAAACATACAAGGTTTCTAGAAGGCACAGTTCCATTTTCCCCCAACATTAGGAAAACGTTAAATACATAGAAAAGTTTGAAGAATTGTATAGTAAACATCCATTTAGCCATTACTTATATTCTATAATTAGTTCTACATTGGAAGTGGAGATTTAAAAATATACAGCAGATTTTAGTTCTTTTGCATTTGGGAAAAAGGGGCACAAAAGGCAGGATCTGAAGGCTCCTATCTGGCAAGCATCTGGCTTCTGAACTACCAGGGATGCAGAGGAATGAAATGAAATCTTTTCTTCAGTGATCCTTGAACGGACAAAAGGATGAATGTCAAACCTGTAGACAGTATTTAAACATGGAACTCCTATCAGTACAATGACAAACTTGGTGTTGGGTCACAGCAGCCGCTCTGCATCCTCACACCAGCCCCCAAAACACAAGCACTTTGGCTTCTGCTGGCTTACAGTGTACTAGCAGCATTTTTTAAAAGCATAAAGTGTCAAAAAAGAACTGCCAGAAAAATGAACTGCCAGCTTTCTACACCTGGAAATTAAATACAGGATTTACATATTTCACACTTTATTTTAGCTAAAACTATACTACAAATAGGAATAATCCTAACTGCACACGACCTGAGTACCTCAAACAGGAAATCTGTTTTGTATTTAGACATGTGAAAAACAGCATTTCACTTCCCTATCATCTAAGTGTGTTGAGGGCAATTTCAATTGTTAGCATCATTAAAAAAAATTATACTCATACGAAGAAAGAACGAATAATATAACACATTATTAGAAACACAGATAATTACTTTTAATTATGGTTAATTAAATAAATAACATGAAGCTGTGGAAAGAAAACATTAATTTTCAAATATCACTGCTATTATAAAACACGAAATCATCTACGACAGCACCAGCTCTGTAATCTGGAGCAAGACACTTCTCCTCTCTGAGTTTTCTTATCAGAGAAACAAGACTAATAATGCTACTTAATCCCCTTCAGGGTTCTTCCTCAGTCCTCTGCGAGGATAAAGGACCACTGCTTTTCTGATTACGGCATTTCATAATCGTGATGGTGGTTCCTACTGTCCTTTCCCTCCAGCAGACTCAACACCTCCCCTTCCTTTCATAACTAAGTCACTTTCCTCTGGATGTGCTGCAGTCCCTCTACTTAAAATCAACCAAACAATCCACCAAAGGCCACTACTAAGGGGATGACCAGAGCTGAGCATCTGAAGGATGACACCTCAGTACTTCTGATATTGGCTTGTACATCCCAGGGTCACTTCTGTTTCTTTAAAACAAATTTTGGGACTTCCCTGGTGGTGCAGTGGTTAAGAATCCACCTGCCAATGCAGGGGACATGGGTTCAATCCCTGGTCCTGGAAGATCCCACATTCCGAGGAGCAACTAAGCCTATGTGCCACTACTACTAAGCCTGCGCTCTACAGCCTGCGAGCCACAACTACTGAGCCAGCATGCCACAACTACTGAGCCCACACGCTGCAACTACTGAGCCCACATGCTGCAACTAGTTAAGCCTGCGTGCCTAGAGCCCATGCTCCACAACAAGATAAGCCACTGCAATGAGAAGCCCGTGCACCACAACAAAGAGTAGCCCCAACTCGCCGCAACTAGAAAAAGCCTGCGTGCAGCAATGAAGACACAACGCAGCCAAAAATAAATAAAATTATTTTTAAAAAAATGAAAAAAACGACAGTCTTACACTGATGATCTATGGGACTAGATATCTAACAGTCTTACACTGATGATCTATGGGACTAGATATCTAAGCCTCTCCCCAAAGAAATGTTTGAAATTTGGATGTTTTAACCTTAGGGCTTCTTCAACCTAGGATTTTTTTGGTTTTGGTTTTGGTTTTTTAAAGAAAACTTGATTTATTAAAATGAGACAGCATCTTTTTCAAACACGCACACTCTTAGGTGTAGATGATGTGCCAGGTTTCTAAGAGGCAACTTAATGCACTGGGCTATGGATCCAAAAGGCGTATAAGTTAGAATCCTGTGTAACTTCAGCGAAATTGTTTAGCTTCTCTGAGACTCAACTTTCTCATAGATAAATTAGGAATAAACCAAGGGTTTCACTGAGTTGTTAGAGAATTTTTTTAAATGATGTAAAGCATCTAGCACAGTGCCTGGAATGAAGAATCTGCTTCATAAATGAGTTTTCTCTCGTTTTTCATTGTTCTGCAGATATTCCAAAAAGCATGCTGTGTCAGTGAGCTTTACATCTTTACACTGATGGAGACAGAGAAAGAGATAAGAAGATGAGAGAGGTTAAAGGAAGAATGATTCATCCAAACAAGAGCACTGGTCATGCATTAATTTTTCACAAAGCAACTTACTACAACATTCATGAATTTTGCTACAGGGTTGATTACTTAAACTAGGATTAAACACCCAGGTTTAGCTAGTTAGTATGTTTTATTAAGGAGACTGAAGAACAGTAAAACCATTTGCAGTGTAAGGAATCACATTTTAAGAGAAGGAGGCTACGAGTAACTTCCAAGATACACAGCTAAGTGAGAAAAGGAAGGTGGGGAAAAGTACATGCAGTCCATTACCATCTAACAAAAGGTGGGGGTATACACACACACATACACACACACACACACACACACATATATATATATACATAGTTGTTTATATATTTGTAATAATGCAAGGATATACTGACAACAAAACTGGTCACCATAAGGCTGGGGCAAGAGTGGCAGGTACAAGTTGGAGGAGGCAGGGAGAGAGGCTTGGTAGATTTGACTGTGGAACCACATAAACGTTTTACATAATTATAAGGCAAAGTTAAATTTTTAAAAAGAGAATCATTAGAAGTAAAAATAAAACAAACCTAAGTGTTTACTGAGTTGGCAGCTTAACCACACAAAAAGGAATTATTTCAAGTGGCTTTAAAATAAGGTAATTTGTTCATAGCTATGCTCTAAGGACAAAAATGACAGCAAAAAAATAAAATTCTTTTCAATAATTATATTATTAGTAATAATACTGAGAGTTATTTTGAAACTATTATATATGGCAGGATAAAACTACTATACATGGTAGTAAAGTTACAAATAAATAATTAATTTACTATCATTAGGAACCAAAATTTTCAGCCTAAGAAAAAAGAGAAACAAAATTAAAAGAAGTTAAATAAGTCCTGGGGTCTACTGGAATTGGAAATATCAGTATAAATTTACCTAAAAAAAAAAAAAAGGAAGGGAGGGAAGAAGGGAGGGATGGAGGGAAGACTTTCATGCTAGCTCTTTTCATTCAAAAAGGCTGTAAACAATGACAAATCCAATATCAATAAACACCCTTCGAACCCAGATTATGGTTTCTAAATACAATTTCCCATCAAAAGGAACAGGGCCCTTGGAGAAATGGCTGATTCCAAATATAAGGTAGGAAATGTACAGAAAGAGCCTGGAATATCTTCTCAAGAATATCAAAAGTCATGGTGGTCCAATGGTTAACAATCTGCCTTCCAATGCAGCGGATGTGGGTTCGATCCCTGGTCAGGGAACTAAGATCCCACATGCCGTGGGGCAATTACTGGGCAATTACATGCACTGCAACTACTGAGCACGCGAGTCAAAACTAGAGAGCCTGCGTGCCGCAACTACAGAGCCCACGCGCTCTGGAGCCCACACACAACTAGAGAGAAGCCCACGTGCTGCAATGAAGATCCCGCATGCTGCAAGAAAATCCCTCGCAACGAAGACCCGACACAGCCATAAATAAATAAGTAAGTAAGTAAGTAGGTAAATATTTTAAAAAAAGAACATCAGAAGTCAAAGAAGCTATTAAAGACTATTGGGCTATTAGAAGACTCAAGAGACAACTGGAAATGGTTCTCACCAGTCAGAAACAAGATAATTAGAGCATCAAAAAGAATGGCAACTGTAATGTACTAAAATATATACTTTTTAAAAACCCATGATTCAAACAAACAAAAGAAACGTCATTGCTCACCTTCGGAAGGTGCTAGGAAACCAGCAAATTTTTCTGAAAACTGGTTTTAAAAAGGTGTTTTGGGGGGTGAGAATAAAGAGTTCTGCTTTTTCTATATGAACTATATCTGCAGGTAACCAAATAGATGATGAGAAGAAATGTTTTATTTTAAATAAGAGCACCTGGAATAATAAATAAAGAAGTAACAAACTATAATATTAGCGTTTTGCAACCCTTCATGAAATAATGAATCTAGCCATTGATCATTAATGGCTACTAAAACCATCAGGTGAAAAACTGCTGGGGGAGCTTCATATTAGATGAACCAGGCCAGCAACATCTGAACCCACTTGATCAATCTTATCACAAAAATAGAGAAAAGAAGACTTTTTGTGTCACCCAATGTGATGCAACAGGAAATATACAACATCATCTAGGAAACGGTCTTGCCATTCAGTTCAGCCCTGAAGCTGATCAAGTGTACAGATCTAACTACCAGTTAATTACACAGTAGTAAGGTAACATGGTATACAACCTTATAAGAATGTTCCAGAATATGGGAACTTCTACAGAGCAAACAACTTGGTTTCTTAAATCTACTGCAAAGGAGTGGGGGGTAGGGGAGAATTCACAGAGAGAAGGAATTCAGAGATTAAGACAGAAATGAGACACATCAACCAAATGTAATAAGTGAATTTGTTTAGAAACTAGAGGTCAAAAAAAACACTTATTTTAAAAAGTTTGTGAACAGAAAATCTGAACACCAGATATCTGATATTAAAGAGTTGTTATTAATTTTTGTATGTGGTAAAAGTACTGTAGTTTTGTTTAAAAATGATTGCTTATCTTTTTTATCATGATATTCAGACTCATGACTGAAATGATTTGCTCTCTATGATTTATTTCAAAATTATCTGAAGGGGAGAGGGAGAGAAGGAGTACTGATTAAGTAGGACTGGTCACACACTGACTGTTGACACTTTGTGATAGCTAGATAGGCCTTTGTTGTGTTGTTTTCTCTACTTCTGTTTATATTTGAAATTTTTCTGTAATGAAAAGTTTTGGTATTCTTTAAAGCAGAAATTCAAAAGGGCCTCTCTTCTGCTTCCTAGGATATCACTTTTAAATGAAAAGACACAAGCTCTTAGATGTTTTCTTAGATGTGTGGTGATTACAGTTAAGACAATAGTCCCCTATTTGGCATGTACCTAGATGCAATCTGTTTGAGTACTTTCTTCCCTTGAGGATAAAGCTGCATACCAGACCTGGGAAAATGTATAGGGGGCATGATGGATAGTGGAAAGAACGGGGCTCTGCAGATACCCTGGTTTCAAGCCCCAGTTCTTTGTCGAGAATTGTTTAATCTCCCTGAGTTTAAACTCTGGATTGTTCATCCAGTCAACCAAAATTTTTGGAGCAGCTGCTAGATGCCTGGCCCTGTTTGGAGTTCAGCAGTGATCAAGACAGGAAGAGTCCTGTGAAATGGGGATAACCTCACCTCCCTCACAGTGCTGCTATGAGCATCACATGAGATAAAACATGAAAGACCTAGCTCAGAGACTGGCATTCAGGAATTTATTCATTCATTTAATCACCAAACATCTGAGTACATCCTCTGGGTCAGACTCTAGGTTATGTGCTAGAGACATAAAGACAGAGAAAACATTGCACCTGCCTTGAAGGAAAACAGGAAAGTAAATCAATGATTATAGTGGTGAAAGCAACATATTTTAAGTTCTGAAAGGATAAAATTTTGGATCTAGAATTCTATATTCAAGCAACATTATCAATTATGAAGGTAACATAGAGACACTGTTACAGAGTTTATTAACCATACACTATATATGCAAAAAAGAAAACAAAATCACTCAAGGAAAAGATTACTTCCCTCAAAAAATATCTACACACAAAAGGCTGGGATATTTGGGAGATTCTCCTTTGGGTAGCAAAGCTTTAATGGCATAGGAAAACATTTTCTTCTCTGTGCGCCCCATTATGCAACTTTTTCTCTTCAGAATACTGCATTTACACAGTCATATTATAGATGCTGTATACCCGTTACCAACTCTTGGAATCAGGTTCTCAAGAAAGCACAAATGGGGCTTCCCTGGTGGCGCAGTGGTTGAGAGTCCGTCTGCCGATGCAGGGGACACGGGTTCGTGCCCCGGTCTGGGAAGATCCCACATGCCGCGGAGCGGCTGGGCCCGAGTCATGGCCGCTGAGCCTGCGCGTCCGGAGCCTGTGCTCCGCAACGGGAGAGGCCACAACAGTGAGAGGCCCGCGTACCGCAAAAAAAAAAAAAGAAAGCACAAATATACAGATACAAAAAAGTAGTAAAAATAAATTAATTAACAGCACTAACCAAAGAGAGAAGGGAGACAGAGAGAGACAGAACATATATGCGGTAAATTTTTAATCTTTTTTAGAAGTGAACAAGATATAGAGAGACAGAATATATACGTGTTAAATTTTTAATTTTTTTAGAAGTGAACAAGATATATTAGTCAAAGAAGATGAGAAATAGAGGTATAATTTAAAAGTATAGTGATAATAGATAATGAAGAAAATGATAACAGTAGCTGCCACTGGGAAAAAGAACTGGGAATGTGGAGCCAGGATTTTCCCCCCTTCATTTCATATTCTCCTGTACTATGTGAAATTTTTAAAATTATGTGCATTTATCACTCCAATGGTTTAAAAAGTGTCACAGGAAAACACTTTTTCTGCTAAAATATATGTAACTCACAAGATCTACAGTCAATCTGCCAACATGTACTCTGCCCAAATACAAGAAAGATATTAAGGTAGCTAGACTAGATAATTTTTATAGTCCTTTCCAGAAGCTAAGGGATATGCAAATTGTGGAGATGTCATTTGGTTAATATAAAGACACAGATGTAAAGTCAGTTCCTAAGCTATAGAACCAAGAAGAGAGCAAGAACTAAAAAAAGGAAATTTCCCCAGGAAAATGCAGCTGAGAACCAGGAAGAGGGAAGCAGTCAAAGCTAAATGGAGATTCCTGCAGTAGAACCAGGGGCAAGCAAAAAGAAACAAGGGATGTCAACACTGAGAGGAAGTGAGGGGCCCCCATGGTAAG